>NC_092224.1:54419242-54536742 GCF_036320965.1 Panulirus ornatus | reverse complement strand
GCCTTTGACCTAACCAACTAGGGTCAAGTCAGAGGCCAGGCCGTCGTGACTTTTGGCATTCAGAGATTGTACCGTCATGCACATAGGGTCGAAAACACATTACTGTGATTAAATATTGAGGAATCTAATGGTGTATCGTGATATCTGTGACCTAAATTGTTTCCTATATAAATCTGGAGGAACATACGAATATCTTTGACCACGCATATTTTTCCATATAAATCGTCGGTTAGCTTAGTGTTAGAAGTATCAGAAATGATCTCGTTCATGAAACGATATAAGATATTGATTTCATTATTGATAAGTTCTAGTTTCTAGCATTGTTTCCCTCCATGCTCATTACGATATTACGAAACTGAAAGTGAAAACTTGTAAGCAGGTGTGGAATCTATGACATGTCTGTTATTCTCCGTGTCCATTTCTTGTCTCATACTTTATTTAAACGTAATTCTAAGATTTATTAGACTTTATGATATTTTTATGAATAAGCACGGTCGGTACTCAGAGGAATTTTGCAAACTTTTAGAACGGTATGATCTCACTGCGGATCCAGTGAATTATATAAATAGACTACATTTCAGATGGTTTCCCTATGTTTTGCCCTAATGGCTTTGTTTGTGTGCACAAAAGGACGGAGAAATGTTTCACACTAGATAATGATGATAATCATGGCTTGGAAAACGGAGTCTAAGCAGTTCTCTGCTTTCATCCATCTCTTGAAGTAATGTTAGTTGTGAGGATTTTTTGTGTCTTGTGTAAGCAAATTTGGACGGTCTATAGGTGCAGCAGTGACGGGGAAAGCCTGGCTGAGACTTCGTCTTGCTCGCCGGACTCTGGGTCATCAGGTGGCGAGACCTCCTCCTGCAGCCCAGTCCAGCCCCAGGCATCATACTTGCCGTCAGAGTCACCTCGGTCCTCACCAAACCCGCGCCCGCAAACCCATGAGAGGTAGCCAGTTGGGTGTCTTAACCACTCTATTTAATTGTTAACTGAATTGAACTGACGATAGATAATCTAAATGGAAGGTAAACAATGTAATTTTTTATATTTCCGTCCTTTTTCCAGAGCATCTCCAGACAGTGCCGGTGATGAGTTTGCGGAAGTCAAAAGCTGCTTAGACTGTGGCCAGGAGGAAGACACACAAGATGCCCATGTGTTTGATGGAGGTGGAAGCCAACCGGTATCCTCCACAGCCATGCCAGGACCATCAGACACAGACTCCAGCATGCACACTGTCGAGAGGTGTGGGGAGAGTGACATACCAGAGCGTATGTCCACCACACCACCTCCACCCGACACCAGTGAACACCCTGCAGAGGTCACAGCCGTGTCAACCTGCACACCACTTGCTCCACCCCTGGTATCCCTAGGGCCGCCCCTGAGTACCTTAAGCACCTTGCCACACACGCTCTCCGTCTCAATGGCAAGCCTCTCACCTGGAATAGTGACCTCAGCAGGCCTCCGTTGCGGACCACCAGTCAACGTTGCACAACCCTACTGGGGCGGAGGGCCCAATCGTATTAATGGTATGCGGCCAGAGTTCATAAGTGGTGGGATGGTACAACCCACACCGTCTGCACCAGTTTCAGCAGCTGCTCCTGCTGATTCTAGCAGAGCAGGTTATTCTCCTCGTCTTCGCACACCCACTGTTATCATGGGGGAAGCCGGTGGTGTTAAAACCATGTTCTGGTCATCACCAAGTGAAACACAGACACCTGTAACACAAGCTCCCCGTGAGGTGCTCGCTCAACCAACGACTCCGTGTGGCTATGGTGCAGACACTAGTGACGCAGTGCGTGCCTCAGTAGATGGTCTTTTGACGTTAGGTCAGGACAGAAGGGGATCGCCTCCCCAACTCTCTCCCTCTAGTACTCTTTCACTCTCTCCAGCCGCTCGCTCTCCCATAACTCAGAGTGCAAGATCTCCCCATGCCCACACTCCCATTGCTCGTTCCCCTTACACAGCAGCACCATCATCACCAGGTTACCAGGTAGTGCGAGGCTTAGGCTCTCCACAGAGTTCCTCTGGCGACCTTCAGTTATTACATAATACGTCATATATACACTCCCCTACTAGTGTTGAAACTCCACGTCATCCATCCACGCCTCTCAATATGGAGCGATTGTGGGCAGGAGACCGAACCCAATTGCCTCAAACTCAACCAGATTCTCCAGCAGCTCTAAACTTGTCGACAGTGGGAATGTGGGGTGCCCGCACTGCCAGTGCTGACAGTGTCGTCAGCCCTCCTACCCAACCTACACCTGTTGAAGACGAAGAAGAAGACCAGCCAATGATTTGTATGATCTGTGAGGACCGAGCCACTGGACTTCACTATGGTATCATCACATGTGAAGGGTGAGAACCTCAGATACTTGTTATTTAACCGAAACTGTTTCTCAAAGTTTTCACTGAAATTGATTGAGCTGATGTTCTTATAAAACTTCAAGCACCCCTTGTCTTGTATGACACTGTGAACCATATTTGATTGCTGTTTTCTTTGCTAAAGAGTTAGCAGTCACATGCTATGCACAGAAGACTGAAATCCCTATCCATAACCAGGGCCCACAGACCTTTCCATGGCTTTCCCTAGCCACTTCATATTCCCTGATTCAGTCCATTGACAGCAAGTCGACCCCTGTATACCACATCATTCCAATTTACTTTACTTGTGCATACCTTTCACCTTCTAGCATGGTTAGGCCACTCTCTAAAAATCTTTTCCACTTCATCCTTCCATCTCCAGTTCGGTCTACTCTTCTCCTTGTTCCCTCCACTTCTGACACATATATCCTCTTTGTTATACTCTCTCCTCTAATTATCTCCATATGTTCAAACCATTTCAGAACGCCATCTTCACCTCTCAACCACACTCTTTTTATCCCACAACTCTTTCTTACTCTTTTATAACTTACTCTGATTGAACCACCTCACACTACATAGTTTTATCAAATATTTTATTTCCCTTGTCCACATATCCTCATGTAACATATTTAGAGCTACTATACCTTCATACACACCAATTTTTGCCCTTCCAGACAATGAACTCTTTCCATACACTTTTCAGTGCTTCCAGAACCTTTACCCTCTTACTCACTTCTACATCCATGGTTCCATTTGTCACTATGTCCACTTCCAGGCATTTAAAACACTTCACTTCCTCCAATTTCTCCTAATCCAAGCTCACACCCCAGCTAAACTGACCCTCAACCTTGTTAAACCTGATAACGATGCTTTTAATCACATTTACTCGCAACTCTCTCCTTTTACATATTTTTCCGGACTCAGTCACCAACTTTTGCAGTTTCTCTTTCATATCTGCCATCATTGCTGCATCATCAGCAAACAACAAAGGATTCACTTCCCAAGCCCCCTCGTCCCCTTTTACCACATAGTTGCTCCTTTCTTTAAGACTCATGCATTTACCTCTCTCAACCCCATCCGCATAGATTTAAACAGTCATAGAAACATTACACGCCCCTGCCACAGATTAAGCTTCATTTAGAACCATTCACTCTCCTCTCTTCACACTTGCACATATGCCTTACATCCTTAATTAAAGCTTCTCACTGCTTCTTAAAGGTTTCCTTCCACACCATGTATCCCATATATCCTCGAGACCTTCCACAAGGCATCTCTATCAATCCTATTGTATGTTTTCTCCAGATCCATAAATACCTCATACAAATCTTTGTTTCTCTAAGAGTTTCACACATTCTTTAAAGTAAACACACCGTATCCACACATCCTTTACTACTTCTGACACCACGCTCTTCCTCCCCACCTTATCAATCACTACTCTCCCATACCAGGTTCACCCAATAAGCTTATACCCTTGTAGTTTGAACACTGACCTATATCCATTTTGCCATTATTCATTGGTACTGTACATGCATTCTGCCAGTCATCAGGCATCTCTTTTCGTTAGTTCATCTGCATTACTTTACACTTCAGCCACCTTACCACAATTCATCTAATGAAAGGCTTTCACCTTGCATATATATATATATATATATATATATATATATATATATATATATATATATATATATATATATATATATATATATATGTATGTATATATATGCATGTGTACGTGTAGGAAGAGAGGAAAGTGATTGGTTCTCAGTGAATGTACGTTTGCGGCAGGGGTGTGTGATGTCTCCATGGTTGTTTAATTTGTTTATGGATTGGGTTGTTAGGGAGGTGAATGCAAGAGTTTTGGAAAGAGGGGCAAGAATGAAGTCTGTTGTGGATGAGAGAGCTTGGGAAGTGAGTCAGTTGTTGTTCGCTGATGATACAGCGCTGGTGGCTGATTCATGTGAGAAACTGCAGAAGCTGGTGACTGAGTTTGGTAAAGTGTGTGAAAGAAGAAAGTTAAGAGTAAATGTGAATAAGAGCAAGGTTATTAGATACAATAGGGTTCAGGGTCAAGTCAATTGGGAGGTAAGTTTGAATGAAGGAAAACTGGAGGAAGTAAAGTGTTTTAGATATCTGGGAGTGGATCTGGCAGCGGATGGAACCATGGAAGCGGAAGTGAACCATAGGGTGGGGGAGGGGGCGAAAATCCTGGGAGCCTTGAAGAATGTGTGGAAGTCGAGAACATTATCTCGGAAAGCAAAAATGGGTATGTTTGGAGGAATAGTGGTTCCAACAATGTTGTATGGTTGCGAGGCGTGGGCTATGGATAGAGTTGTGCGCAGGAGGATGGATGTGCTGGAAATGAGATGTTTGAGGACAATGTGTGGTGTGAGGTGGTTTGATCGAGTAAGTAATGTAAGGGTGAGAGAGATGTGTGGAAATAAAAAGAGCGTGGTTGAGAGAGCAGAAGAGGGTGTTTTGAAATGGTTTGGGCACATGGAGAGAATGGGTGAGGAAAGATTGACCAAGAGGATATATGTGTCGGAGGTGGAGGGAACGAGGAGAAGTGGGAGACCTAATTGGAGGTGGAAAGATGGAGTGAAAAAGATTTTGAGTGATCGGGGCCTGAACATGTAGGAGGGTGAAAGGCGGGCAAGGAATAGAGTGAACTGGATCGATGTGGTATACCGGGGTTGACGTGCTGTCAGTGGATTGAATCAGGGCATGTGAAGCGTCTGGGGTAAACCATGGAAAGCTGTGTGGGGCCTGGATGTGGAAAGGGAGCTGTGGTTTCGGGCATTATTGCATGACAGCTAGAGTCTGAGTGTGAACGAATGTGGCCTTTGTTGTCTTTTCCTAGCGCTACCCCGCACACATGAGGGGGGAGGGGGATGGTATTCCATGTGTGGCGAGGTGGCGATGGGAATGAATAAAGGCAGACAGTGTAAATTGTGTGCATGGGTATATATGTGTGTCTGTGTGTGTATATATATATATGTGTACACTGAAATGTATAGGCATGTATATTTGCGTGTGTGGACGTGTGTGTATATACATGTGTATGGGGGTGGGTTGGGCCATTTCTTTCGTCTGTTTCCTTGCGCTACCTCGCAAACGCGGGAGACAGCGACAAAACAAAATAAATAGAATATAAATATATATAATATATATATATATGTATATATATATATATATATATATATATATATTTTTCCTATACTTTGTCGCTGTCTCCCTTGTTAGCCAGGTAGCGCAAGGAAACAGACGATAGAATGGCCCAACCCACCCACATACACATGTATATACATACACGTCCACACACGCACATATACATACCTATACCTCTCAACGTATACATATATGTACATACACAGACATATACATATATACACATGTACATAATTCATGCTTGTTGCCTTTATTCATTCTCGTCGCCACCCCTCCACACACGAAATGACAACCCCCTCCCCCGCATGCGGACGAGGTAGCGCTAGGAAAAGACAACAAAGGCCACATTCGTTCACACTCAGTCTCTAGCTGTCATGTATAATCCACCGAAAACCACAGGTCCCTTTCCACATCCAGGCCCCACAAAACTTTCCATGGTTTACCCCAGACGCTTCACATGCCCTGGTTCAATCCATTGACAGCACGTCGACCTCGGTATACCACATCGTTCCAGTTCACTATATTACTTGCACGCCTTTCACCCTCTTGCATGTTCAGGCCCCGATCGCTCAAAATCTTTTTCACTCCTTCTTTCCACCTCCAATTTGGTCTCCCACTTCTCGTTTCCTCCACCTCTGACACAAATATCCTCTTTGTCAATCTTTCCTCACTCATTCTCTCCATGTGACCAAACCATTTCCAAACACCCTCTTCTGCTCTCTCAGCCACACTCTTTTTATTACCACACATCTCTCTTACCTTTTCATTACTTACTCGATCAAGCCACCTCACACCGCATATTGTCCTCAAACATCTCATTTCCATCACATCCACATATATATATATATATATATATATATATATATATATATATATATATATATATATATATATATTTCTTTCTTTTAAACTATTCGCCATTTCCCGCGTTAGCGAGGTAGCGTTAGGAACAGAGGACTGGGCCTTTTTTGGAATATCCTCACCTGGCCCCCTCTGTTCCTTCTTTTGGAAAATTTAAAAAAAAAAGAGAGGGGAGGATTTCCAGACCCCCGCTCCCTCCCCTTTTAGTCGCCTTCTACGACACGCAGGGAATACGTGGGAAGTATTCTTAATCCCCTATCCCCAGGGATAATATATATATATATATATATATATATATATATATATATATATATATATATATATATATATATATATTACATGTGAAGCGTCTGGGGTAAACCATGGAAAGTTTTGTGGGACCTGGTGGTGGAAAGAGAGCTGTGGTTTCGGTGCATTATACATGACAGTTAGAGACTGAGTGTGAACGAATGTGGCCTTTGTTGTCTTTTCCTGGCGCTACCTCGCGCGTGTGCCGGGGAAGAGGGGTGTCATTGCATGTGTGGTGGGGTGGCGACAGAAATGAATAAAGGCAGCAAGTATGAAATATATATGTATATATATATATATATATATATATATATATATATATATATATATATATATATATATATATACATATACTTTAAAGTGTATAGGTATGTATATGTGCGCGTGTGGATGTGTATGTATATGCATGTGTATGTGGGTAGGTCGGGCCATTCTTTCGTCTGTTTCCTTGCGCTACCTCGCTAACGAGGGAGACAGCGACAAAGTATAAATTAATATATATATATATATATATATATATATATATATATATATATATATATATATATATATATATATATATATATATATATTTGTCGCTGTCTCCCTGCGTTTGCGAGGTAGCGCAAGGAAACAGACGAAAGAAATGGCCCAACCCACCCCCTTACACATGTGTATACATACGTCCACACACGCAAATATACACACCTACACAGCTTTCCATGGTTTACACCAGACGCTTCACATGCCCTGATTAAATCCACTGACAGCTCGTCAACCCCGGTATACCACATCGATCCAATTCACTCTATTCCTTGCCCTCCTTTCACCCTCCTGCATGTTCAGGCCCCGATCACACAAAATCTTTTTCACTCCATTTTATATATATATATGATGTGGACATAATGCTGGTAAATTTCATTTATAGCATCTCAATTCACTTGAATTTCCAAAATCTGGCACATGACCAATCCACTGCTCTGTTGTTAAAAAGGTAAATGGGTGGGTACCGAAAACAAAGTCAGTCACTGATTTATAAGCACAATATTTCAGTGTGGATGGTTGTATGAGGGTGGCTGAAGCCACCCAGGATGTGTTGCATTAAGTTTGTGTGAAGTGCAAGTATGGAATGACTGGGTCTAAAGCCATGCTTTGTAGTTGAGAGTGTGGTAGGTTGGTATGTTCTGTTGTTAATCAGTTTCAAGGGGAGATTGGATATTGGTGTTAGCAGTTATACAAGATGGTAGGAGGAATGAGAGTTTGGAGGGTTTCAGGATGGGTACTTTGTTAGCAGTCTCCTAATATTTGAGATCTAGTGTAGCATGAAGTGGTTGAATAACAAACTGTATAAACTACACATCCACAAGTTATAAATGAGTTGATGACTCTAATGAATATCTGCTTTATTTCATTTGTATTCTTATAGAGGTTTTCTTCCTTCAATGCAGATGCAAAGGCTTTTTCAAGCGAACAGTACAGAATAAGCGGGTATACACATGTGTTGCTGATGGAGATTGTGAAATCACAAAAGCACAGCGTAACCGTTGCCAGTATTGTCGATTTCAGAAGTGCCTACGTCAGGGAATGGTGCTTGCTGGTACGTATTTATACTATCTCGATAATTTTCTACAAGTAAAAACACAACGATCAAACATGAAAAAGATAAAGCCTTTTTGAAATTTTTCATTTTTCTCATTGAAAATCATAATCACAGAAATATTTTTATTTCTTCTAACTGAATTACCTTGAATTTGCAGCTGTGAGAGAAGACCGGATGCCTGGTGGTCGAAATTCAGGAGCAGTTTATAACCTTTACAAGGTAAATTCTATATAATACAGCTGTTATACAATCACACCATTACCTTATAAGGTAATCTAGTCTCACAAACAGTTTGATAATAAATTATGTCTCATTCCATCTCCCTAACTTTATATATTATATATATATATATATATATATATATATATATATATATATATATATATATATATATATACATGAAGACAACAAGATGTATTGAAATATCAAGATGAATGCTGAAAATATCAAGATGACCATGAATCCAGAAGGGATATGGCAGACTGTGTTGTGATTCTACCCCTGAAAACTGTGAAAAACAAATGGAAAACTTACACTTGTACATTCCTCCATAATGAGACATTGTCAGTAATTTCTCATTTTTTATATATGGTAAGGAGTTGGACTTCCATCTCATATGTGATTATATAAACTTTTTTATTCAATTATTAGTGTAACAGACAGTATCCTGCATCCTGATATGAACTGTGTACTGTATCTGGTTTATTACAAGAACTGTTCCAACTAATCCTTGGAGCCAGTGGTTGGTTTCTTGTAGGTGTGAGGTACAAGCAAGCAAAAGGACTTATGGTGAGGGTTTACACCTTGTTTATAACAATTTAGCTTAAACACTTAAATGGAGGAAGGTAGGTGACAGTAGCTGGCACGCTCTTCATCTATGGCTTCTCATGCTTCAGAATTCACTTTTATGTTTACTGTGGTGTGATTACAGTGTTAGTTTTATGTTGTCCCACTTTGCATGAAGATCTCTCCACACACCTCATGTGCAGAAGTTTCACATGCAAGAAAAAGTGTTCTGATTGTATATCCATTAAAATATTTATTTCAGTTAGTGTTCTCTCCAGAAACTAGGAAGGGCAAGGTGCAAAATAAGAGTTTGTCAAATGAAATGACAGTTTTTCTGGTTGAATCCCATGGAGTGTTGTGTAGATATCATAATTTCCATGGCAATAATTATGGTGGTATGTAGCGCATAGCTACATGAAAACATTAGAGTTCTTAGGTGACAAATGGAAAACAGTGATCCAATACAGGTTTTGAGAATAATAAGTGCAACATGAACAAGTTTTGGAATGATATTCTAGAACAGCTATAACATTGGAAAAATATATATACCAGTAGTAACTGTATTTGCAAGAAGGAAAAAGAAATATACCAAAGAAAAGAGGCAGATTACTGTGCCCTTCTGTTTCACACAAGAGAGAACATTAATAATTGCTTTCTCAGCATGGAAGCACTTAGATACTTAAATGATAAATGTTCTGAAGGCTTTCAGATATCACATCTTGATTGTATCAGTATTCACAAGATAATGTAGTGTTTCACTTTGTTAGCTGTAGGGGTGCTGTGGATTTACTTTTATGCTACAGCAGAATTTTGATTAACATATACATAATTTTTCTTGTATTCACAATACTAGAGTATGAAATGTGAAAATGATTTCATAACTTCTAATATTCCTAACATATCATAGTGCAGAGTACATGAGAGGACATTTTCTTGAAGCAGTGACATTAAGAACAGTTTCTTTGATAGAATTTGAAGTATCAGTTGCTTATGTATCTTTAAATTGATCATAATTGGGGTCATCAAAACCTCAGTGGGCTCATCACAAGACTAGATAATTATCAAATTATCAGTTGTGAATCTTGAATTTAACTAAACACTTTGTAATCAAACTTCTACTGTAGTTTGTATGTGGGGTCGGGGTATTATTGGATAATGTTTATGGTTTGTTGTGTGTCCTTCACTTGAAATGAACTCTTAAGTGAATAACGATGTTTAAGTTTATGTTTGTAATATGAAACTGAAAGATAAAGGATCTGGGCACAGTACAAATTACCCACTAAAACTGCATAGCTTCATATGTGGCACTGCATGGGGCACTAAGAAATCAAAATCCATCTCGATATTGATGGGGTTAAGGTTTCAAGATACTAATTTGACAATATTCTCTTCAGTATAGTCTATCACTACTGTAATAGTGTTATGATAATTTTATACAGCTATTATTTTGTTATAATTCTTGAAGATTATTCAAATTATCAGAAAAATTAGTAATGTGCAGTGTCCTTAGGCATATATTTTAATTTTGTTTTTCTTCCATAGGTAAAGTACAAAAAGAAGAACAAAAAGAATGGTCAAATAAAGCAAGGCGGTACTTCTCCAGAAAAGAAAATGAGTCTGGATCCCCTAATGATGGCTGGAACAACACCCCTTACAAGCACATCGTTACCCATGCCCATCTCAAGCCCTCTCACTTCTCCACCTGTTACTTCTCCCATCCCCAGTGGCTTAAATAGTGGACACATCCTAAAAGCTGCTCTCACAAATCCATCTGAGGTAAATTTTTTTCTGATGTTGCCCAAGAAGAAACTATAAACATTAAGATTAGATTTAAACATTACTGTCTAGACCACAGGCAGGCTCAAAGTATTTAACCCTTCAAGTAGGCATTCAAATTCCCAGAATAACTGAAAATTGGGTGTTTCTCAAGTAGGTTTGCTCATATGAAATAAAAGAACATCACAGAGAAAGTAAGATGAAATAGAAGTTAAGTGAAATAGATTTTAGCTATCATTGTAGAAATATAAGAGAAATGACATCTTTTAGGGGGAAGTATGCTGAGACAGCTCTGAGCATTAGACAGCCTACTGTCAAGATATCTTGACTGTCACCTCTTTTTTTTTGAGTAGTGATGCACTTTGTTCCTGCTACCATAATCCAATTAATATTAAAGAGATTATCATCTAGATCACTAGACTCCTTATTACTTCTGAGCAAATGCAGTTTGACATTACTTATACATAGGAGTGTACTGTGTACTTGCTGTGGCTGAAGGTTGATTGTATGATGAGGCCTTGTGCATCTCATGCTATCAACATAGATAACCGAAATTCGACTTTTGGCACAAAAGCATGAATCATAGAACTATGTGAGGTATCCCTTACTAAGTGACATAGAAATGAATGAGGTTTGGTGAAAGGGTTTAGATGCAAAAAGGTGTGAGAAGAACTAAGTCCATTTCTTGTTGGTCAGGAATTTACTCAAGGTTGGCTTCATGCATTTCCTTCCTCTTGCCAGGTGGCCCACTTCCGGCAAAGGTTGGACACGACAGTGACTTCTTCAAAAGAGCGTTTCATGCCCTACCCTGTTGCCCAGGCCATGATTAGGATGCTAATAGAATGTGATGATTTTGAAGACATTGCCACATTGAAGGTATGTATAATTAAACAGTGATTAAACTTGCCATGTCATATGTGGGTTATTTTGAGTGAATTTTCTCATCTTCATATTTGTCTGTGTTCCTTTTCTTTCTTTGTATAGTTTTCTCTTCATATGAGTAATTCTACCTTTTACAGAGATTACATTTTTAGTATCTCATAAATGTTGTGGTTGTTCCTTTTAAGTGTTTTCCAAAAGATGTATACAGTTGTTTTGATAGAATAACTTTTAAACATTATCTCATGGCTACTTATGTGTTTTAGTGTAATTCTCCTTAAGTAGTTTTCAATGTTCTCAAACTTCTGGATTAATACTCATATTCATTACTATATGCACAGCTTTTGCTAATATTCACTTCCACCTTCAACAAGCATCATGAAAGCAGCCTAACATTCTATCCAATTCTTTTGCTTCAGTTGAGTAGCATCATGTGAGACAGCTTCATTTCTGTTTCACCATGGCTAAGCAGTACACTACTTTCACCCCACCTCCCTTTCATCTCATCAGTGTTTGGTCTGTGAAAAATACTGAACATGTTTTTACTCTTGAGGAATAAGCTTTTTCTTCTTACTTAGTTTCCCAATAAAAAACTAGTTTACTGAATTGAATGTTCTTTTGATATAACCCTCATTTAATGGAATCATAACCTTAGTAAGAAAAGTTAGCTCGGTCTGAGATCTCAGAGGTGACTGTGTCTGTCCTTATTTAGATATAAATTTACTTTTTCAATTGAAAATGCATCACATGAGCTGAGAATTTGAGGAGAATACAGGTTTCTAGCTCTGCATTGTGATATCTTTGCATGTGGCTGTAAAAAATCTTTGACAGTGATATATGGTGTGAGACAAGTTATCTGTGTAAAGAAGGACAGTGTCTGAGGGAGATGTTTGCTGGCTGATTGAGAGGGACAACTAGGTTGTGCTGAATTAGTTTGAACATATGGAGAGGATGAGCAGAAAAAATGACTTAGAGGATCTTTGTCTCAGAAGCGGTAGGAGCAAGGAGGAGGGGAAGACTGAAAAGATGGAAGGCGGAAGTGAAGGAGGCTTTTGGGTACTGTGATGAAAGTCATAGATGAGATAGAATGAATTAGATCATTGTGGTACATGTAATTACCTATTTGAACTGTATGGAAAGTGAGTTCTTAACTTGTGGAGCTCCTTAGCCTTTCAAACCTTTTTAAGCTGCCATTGCATCCTGCCTCATTAGTTAGTTTATTCCAACCATCCCCACCCAAATGTTAGACCAGTAATTCTGAACATATTTTCTAACACCCATTTTAGCCAGCCTTTTTATTATGGTCTCTGATTACTCGGGTGCCACATCTTTTGAAGAATTGTTCCCTATCAGTATCATCCAGCTGATTTAGAAACTTAAAGGCTGTTTTTAGGTCCCTCCTCTCTCCTTTCCTCCATATCGTATATCACTGTAGCCCTCAGGCTCATTGTTGCTCATTTCTCTTAGTTCAAGTACTGTCTTAGTTGCTCTTCTCTGTACGCTTTCAGTCAGATCTTTGTGCTTCTCTAGATGCAGTGACTAGTCTTGTGAGGCATAATTCAATTTTAGTGTGGTGTTTTTTTTATTATACTTTTTCGCTGTCTCCTGCGTTGCGAGGTAGTGCAAGGAAACAGACGAAAGAATGGCCCAACCCATCCACATACTCATGTATTTACATAAACATCTTTTTGCATGTTAGAATGCAGTTCTTATATTTGCCGGCAGACAGTTTGTCTCTTTCACAGTTCTCCTAATGTGTAGTTCAGACAAATGATAAGGCACAGTGTTAACCCCAATTCTGTTTCTCATACAGATCCATATAATTTATTTTCAACTAGGTGACAATCTCAGTTTGGCCCTCTTTCACTCTGTCCTATCCTCATCACATTGCACATACTTGGATGGAATCTTATTCATTTATTTGACTGTCTTTGGAATTTGTGTAGTCAACATACATAGGAATACAAAGGAATTCGTACAGCAACAGACTTTTGGGTCTTTTTGAGGCTGTTTGTGGTAGTGGAACATACCAGAAATTCATAGATCGTGTGGTGAAAGTAGGAAGGCATATAGATACTTCAAAAAGAATAGCCTGTGAATTGTCAGTGTGACGAAAGGGGTGCAAATAACGTAAGTCATGGACTCAAAGTGAAATGCTTATCAAGTCTGCTCAGACGTATCTGTAGTACTGGTTTCATCCACTCTAATTGGCATATTGTTCCATTTATTACAATCCTGTTAAAAAAGAAAAGCTTTGCCTCGTTCATGGTAAAATGTTTGCCAGCAAGTTTGTATCCATTATTGCAAAAGCAATTTGACATATCACATCTTAAGTAACATGATAGATAAAGATCATGAAAGCCTTTGATTATTTTGAATACTTGTATTAGATCATTTCTTAATCATCTCTTCTCTAAACTATATAATTTCAGGCTGTTTGTTGTGCTCCCATAAGATTTGTTTCTCAGCCAGGAGATCATCTTTGTAGCTTTATGCTGCACTCTCTCCATTCTCTCTGTGTCCTTTTTTAGGTAGGATGGCCAAAACTGAAGACAATATTGAAGATGGGGACACTAATGAATTGCTAAAAGTAAGGATGATTTCCCTGGACTTAAATTCAAAGGCTCTTCCTATAAATCCAAGTATTTTGTCCACTATTTTCACTGTTTCTGTGCAGTGATTACCTGGTTGTAGGTCATTAGAGATTATTATGACCAAACGTTTTCCCTCATTTACCATTTGCTGTTCAACAGAATTCATACTGTGGCTTGTCTTTTCCTTTTTGTTACCGATATGTGAAACTTTGCAATTATTGATATTAAAATTCATTTCCACTTATGAGCCTAGTCCATCAGTTTGTCTGTGTCAGCTTGAAGCTGTCGACATTTAAGTTCATTTGTAGATTTATTTCCAAGCCTTGTATCATCAGAG
Organism: Panulirus ornatus; assembly: GCF_036320965.1. Taxonomy (NCBI): domain Eukaryota; kingdom Metazoa; phylum Arthropoda; class Malacostraca; order Decapoda; family Palinuridae; genus Panulirus; species Panulirus ornatus. Next base: position 54,522,116 of record NC_092224.1, on the reverse strand, counting down.
AATTTTGGTATCTTGCAATGCATCCTGTTGTCAACACCAATGATATTCATTATGAGAAAGAGAATAGGCCCCATGACTGATCCTTCTGGCAGTCAAATTATTATGCCTAACCAATCTGAGACGACCATTTATTACAATTCTTCACTTATAGCGAGTCAACCAATTTCTTATCAACCAAAAAACAACCCCATCAATGCCATATACCATGATTTTTGCTAGTAACCTTTGATGCAGAACCTTAATGAATGATTTTGAAAATGTAGATAGATGGCATCAGCTGCATTACTTTCATCATACATGTTGATTACATCATAAAAGAAATCAAGCAGATTTGTCATATGTGAGCGATTTCGTCGAAAACCTGCTGTGAATTGTTTATTAAGAGGTAGTCCTCTAACTGGTTTACTGTACTATTTCGAATGGTAGTTTCCGTAAGTCTTCCAGCTATGGATGTTAAGCTGAATGGACGATAATTTCTAGGCAGTGACTTTATTACCTGTTTTGAATATTGATGTTACGTTGGCAAACTTCCATTCATCCATAACTTTTCCCTTAGTGAGGGACTTATTAAAAAGGGTTGTCATGAGCTGAACTACCTCATTCTTTGCCTCTTTCATTGTCCTCAGATGAAACTTATCAGGCCCTGACATTTTACTTTCTCATTCTGTTAATTGCTGATAGTATGTTTTCAGTTTTTATGTCAGTTTGTTGAAGATCATTCTCCTCTTTTATCAATGAAACCAGATTCAGGAAATGAAATGTGTCTTCAGTCATAAATACAGATGCAAAAAAGTTATTTAAGATTTTGCCATTGCTAAGTTGTCTTGAACCAAATCACTGTTTTCCATAGTTTATGGACCAACTGACTGGGTAATAACTCCTCCTTCTAACAAAACTGTAAAACTCCTTATGGTTTCCATTGCTATTTTCAGCAATAAAACTTCACATTGAGATTTATCTTGTTTTATAACTCTCTTACTCAAGGACTGTTGAAAATGTTTGACGATAGGGTGGCAGATGTAGGGTGTTCAGGTTCAGGGTGGTATGTGCTGTTAGAGAGTCATGGAGAGTGGTCTATTGAAGAGAAGAGGTGGTGTAAGCCTTACATAAGATTAAATCTGACAATAATTCTTTCACTCATGGTGTAACCCCAAGCAGTCAGTCTAGTAGCACCTGTTGTAATGTTTATTTCCCACTTTATTTATTGCCAGTCATTACTTTCATTTACTTATACTAAAAAGAGATATTTTTTTCCAGAATCTAGATGATTTGTTGGACCACAATAGTGATTTGTCAACCAAATTATGCCAGTTGGGAGACTCTATTTCCATAAAGCTAGTGCAGTGGACCAAACGCCTCCCCTTCTACCAAGAACTACCAGTGGAGGTTCACACACGGTTACTTACACATAAGTGGCATGAGCTTCTGGTGCTCACTACTTCTGCTTATCAAGCTATTTATGGCCTACAAAAGTTGGGTTCTAGATCTTCAGATGGTACTGAAGCAGAGTTCCATCAAGAGGTGAGCAGAGAGAATCTCTACTTATTTTAATTTTTTCTAGAATATGTACACATCAAGGTAAACTAAGTTGATGCCTCCAAATTAATTAAAACTGAAATTATAAAGTAGTAACTGATGGTAGTCTAGTATCAAAATGTCTTTCTGCATCTGCTTCCAAAATCATAATGTTGGTTAATTGGACTGAAGTTAAACGGAAGTAGATAGTTGCTGTAAATGAAAATGATTTTATTTTGTTTCTTGGTAAAGAACAGCCATTTGTGAAGGACTGATACTTTCCACTGAAATATTTACACTAAATTAATGATACATCAGCTTCTTACCTACTCCTGTCGAAGCTCAGTAGGTAGTGTATCTTTACTGATCATGCACCACCCGTACATCAGTATAATGTTCAGCATATCTGTTTTACCCTAGAATCATAATCTGATGGGTTTAACTCTCTTTTTGGAATGTGATGGCTGAACTTAACATTTACATAATTTACCATATAGCTGTATGGGGCAGCAGCATCCAAGAACAGTCCCTAGGGACACAACTTGACAAACACTTTGCCTGTCCCCACTAAACTTTCTTTCATGTTTCATTAGTTTCAAAGACACTGTGCCACTACACCACAATGTATTTTTTTTTCATACATATTCGCCTTATCCCGCTTTAGCGAGGTAGCGTTAAGAACAGAGGAGTGAGCCTTAGAGGGTATATCCTCACTTCGCCCACCTCTCTGTTCCTTCTTTTGAAAATTATAACCAGGAGGGGAGGATTTCCAGCCCCCTGCTCCCATCCCAATGTAGTACTAGTAGATTTATTGCATTGTGTGTTGAATATGGAGAAAAGATATTTACATAATAAGAGATTTGCCTATAGTACAAAATTTTTTTGTCATGGAGCAGAAAATGCATGTTGAGAATAAAATGCATTTTATGGTAGAATTTTTTCATATGTATTATGATTTCACATAAAGATACTGAATGCATTGGTTAACAGTATTAAAGTTCATCTTGAAACCTTTTAATTTTAAAAGTGTATACTTTAAAAGTTAGAGAAGCACAGTCAGATATACAGATCAGAGCTTTCATGACTATCTTTTAGTGAAATCACTGTCACATACGTGATATAAAAAAAAAATTCTATCACAAATTGCTCTTTTATCTTGATTTACAGGTTTTTCTTATTATTATTGTGAATCTTAACTTGTGAGAAGGAAACTTGTGGATACAGTAGGACTGATCATCATTTCTGATCTTATAGGTATCAAACAACTTGTGCACTTTGCAAACCTGCCTAAATTCCATGATGGGGCAACCTATCACTATGGACCAACTGCGGCACGAGGTTGGTGTAATGGTTGAGAAGATAACCCATGTCACGCTTGCGCTACGAAAGATAAAAATACAGATTGAGGAGTATGTCTGCCTTAAAGTCATCGCCATGTTAAATCAGTGTAAGTTGAAAATTAAGTTTAGTTTTTAGTATTTGCATAGATTTATGGAGAATACATGGTAAATGGTATACAAGAACTTATGGGATTGCCTGCAAAATATGAAAACATAGTGAGTGCAATATTTTAAAGAGCTGTATAAATGATGTGATTGTTCCAATTTGCAATGGAAACACTTATTGATTAATTATAGAAGGTGCTTATGACAGGATGGTAATTGAAAGGATGAAAATCATGTACTAGAGTTACAGATGAATTAGCTACATGAAGTCTGGTACCTGATTTCCTATACCATTGTGTGTTGTCACCATACAGGGTGAGATTAATAATTCACAAAAAAAAGAAAACTGACTTCTTCCACGGCTTGGAGAGTTGGGGTGAAATAAGAGAGTGATTGATTGCCAGACTACTTTCATAATGAATTAACATTAGTAATGTGGCAGCCGTCCTTACCTTAGATTTGGACTAAAATTGTCAGAATCTACCCTCAGATTGGTAGCCATTTTGTTATATTAGAAATTTAGGATCAGTACTGGGTAGACATGTTATGATGGAGGGAGAAATCAAGGAAAGAGAATGGTGATTAGATGCTTGGGGGAGAATTATGAAAGGGAAGAGTGTGACCAGGGATGATAAAAAGGGACAAGAGACAGCATAAGTTCTGTCAACCTAACATACATGTGTGAAGTTGAGACATGACATACAGCCAACAATTCAAAGGTTTAGGTTGTGGCATTGGCAAACTGAATGGAGAAATAATGGCAAAGTGTAAAGTACTTTCGGGGGTGGATGACACATTCAGACAAAGATATGGGTTTGGTGTCATAGAATGGATTATGAGAAATACCTTGAAGTGACTTGGTCATGTGGAGTAAAAAACATACTAAAATCAGGCAGAAGACAGAATAAGTAATGTGAAAATAGCCTGTGTCTTGGAAAGGAATGGGGTCCCAGCTCATTGAAGAGGGGAAGAGAGGACCCACGAAGGTTTAAGAGAGATGGAACATGCGAGAGAGGTGTATTTGGATAGGGTAGCATGGATGCATTTCTGGTGTAGCTATCCATCTCCAGAGCTTAGTTGTCAGGGGTAACAAGGCATCAAAATATGTGCAGACATAGATAAAGTAGTTGTTCATTCTGGATCAGGTAATAAAATTTTAATATGCAGCATGCATGTAAGGCACAATACTTTAATCTTCAGACAAAATATTTGATACCCAAATAAACACTTAGTTATCATATGTTTATTGACAAATTGAAAATATTATCACCACTCAGTATTTGTGTATCATATTCCTAAGTACTTAAAACATACACCTTTTTTTTCTGCAACATGTCAAGGGTGGAAGGATGGGTTAAGAAACAGAAATAGCCACCAGCAAGTCGTTTTAGATATAATAATGCCTCTGTTTAATGGTCGTTATGCTCCTATGTTACCTCACATTAGTGGCAGCTAAGGATGAAATTTCACCATTCATTTTCTGTGGTAGCTGCTCATTGATAGATGGATTAACAAGTAAAGTAGAGCTGATTTTTATATTACCTTCCTGGGGATACAGTGAAAGGAAAGATTTATGGGACAGTGCTACGTCAGTCAAATCTTCAGCTGGAATTTGTTATTGAAATAGGTGTATGTGTTTGATGCACTTGTTAATACATGAAATTGCTCTTGATTGTTAGTTGTAAGATGTCCTGAGTTTATATTGTAAGGAGAGAAATGAATGAAGGTTTCCATAAAGAAGGGAGCTTAGTTATTAGTGTGGATTAAATCTGAAGAAAAAGAATGTGCTGTGTTTCCCTCATTTTTTAGTCTTCAGGACAGCTCATGATCACCAACATCAAATTTTTGTTATACACATCTAATAATTTTAGATCTAAAATTTTCATACGTTTTCACAACTACTCTGCTGAGGTACATTACTGCATTTCAGACAAATAATTGGTTATTCACTCATTCCTTATGTTTAATCCATATACATGTAATATTTACTGGTTGTGGATAGGAAGCTGTGGTTTCAATGCATTATACATGACATTTGGAGAGCGGGTGTTAGCAAATGAGGCATTTTCTTCATCCATTTTTGGCATTTCTTCACTAACATAGGTAATGAACAAGTGTGAACAAACAGATGACATATCTTATGAAAAAACAAATTTCAGTTTTGTTTTCGTGTTATTTTCCTGCAACCTACAACCATGAGCTTAAGAAATGAAATACGGGAGCAAGACTGATTGAGTTGTCTTTATACCTCATACTCATTTGTGTGGATTATTTTGAGTAGGTTATGCTCCTGAACATTTGTTGCATGGATCACTTAAGACATTTTTTATGAAAAGAATTAACAAAACATGAACATAAATATATTAAGGTACAGTGCTTTAAAGAAAAAACAATTTCTAAAAGTGCCCTCTGAGCTTTAGCATTTTATGGTGTAGTTGCAATATCATGGGAGTTATTGAATTGAACATTTAACATTATTAATAGCTGCTTAAATGTGAGTCTTATTACTTTTATAAGTTCTGTGAAATTATTAGGTTGACAATAAGAGTAAGGAATGGAGAGATGAGAGAGAAGAAAACAAGATTCAAAGGAAGATGCCAAACAGCCCCCCCCCAAAAAAAAAGAAAAAAAAAAATCTGTGAAGACTGACACAAGTAGGCAGCATATAAAAGGTTTAAGAAAGTAAGAAATGAGGAAAAAAAATAGTGAAGGAGGAGCAGAAATTTTGAATAAAGAATTGTGAACAAGGCCAGTAGTACTCTGAAATTATTTCATAAATGTATCAGAGGCCAATTGTCATATTAAAAAAATCTTAATCAGGGATTAAGGGGAAAAGTAGTTAAAGCAGAATAGAAAATACATGAGCGGCAAAATGTTACACTCCAAAGTACACTCACGCAATTCCCCTGTACTGTTTTTTGCTAGTATAAATTTGGCTATTAAGAGGATCCTAATTCATATAAGGTATATGTCCACGATGTAATGTCATCAGATGTGTTCAAGGGGTGTGCCAGATCACACAAAAGGTCACTTAGGATGTTGTTTATGAACTTAGTGAAAGAGGAATCTGTGCAGAGTAAAAGAGCATATGTCTTTTTTCTTAAGACATGAAACAGGAAAAATGCACTGATCTTTAGGCCAGTATCTCTAACAAGTATGGTCTATAAAATACTGGAAAAATGATCAAAATCCAGACTGGTCATTACATGCAAAAGGGAAGCTTTATAAAGTGGAGACAACAGGTATCAGAGAGAAGAGATCATACATGATGAAACCTATAGACTTTGAATGTAGTATACATAATGGCTTAGAGAGAATAGAAATCAACCTGTGGACTATGTTCTTTGATTGCTAAAAAGCATTTGAAAGTCCCTTGGTGAAGCTGATGATGAGGCCATAAGAGGGGTAGTACAGTATTTTAGAGCACTGATAATGACTTCAGGAAAATGAAACAAAAGAGGAGCCCTTTCAAACTAGGATGGAATAAACATTGCTATCCCACAGATGTTAAAGTGTCATTCCTGATCTTTGCAAATAATCTGGCACAGGAATTTTTAATATAGTTGAAGTTATTTGTAAATTAAGCTTAAATTATGACAGCAATAGGAAATAATGGCCTGAATTGCAAAACCATATAAAGAACCCAAGATAGATTACAGCTTGGAATTAACTTGGTAAATTCTTCCTGGCCATTTTGTAGATGTATTACAAGAATCTATCAGTAAAAGGGATCTGGAGATGACCTAGTGTCAAGCCTGCTACGAGAACACCAAATTAGGTAATTTGTTGGAGAGAAATTATTTGTTGGTCATTGGCTAGTACTTGGATAAGACACTGTTCAATTTTTTTTAAGCACTTCTCAGACCCAAGTTACAAATTGTATCACTAATTTAGACACCTCCCATGAGGAGTCAGATTTGCTACAGAAGATGCAATGGAAAGCAGTGAAAATTGTACTTAAAGAGAGAGTCAAAATGGATTGGATGGTGTGTTACTGACAGTGGAAGGGAGAAGAAAAGGGAAAGATATGATTGCACTTTTCAGGTTTATAAATTGATATGATAATGCCAGAATAAAAGAATACTTTGAAAGAGGTTAGAACTATCAGCTGGATGACACAATAAAAACTAAGTTGGAGATGAGCCTCAAAAGAGAATGAAATACTTTTACAGTAACTGGTTGATGAATGCAACAATTTCAGTGAAGAAACAGTGAATACAGAAAGAATAAGAATGCTCCAAAACTAATATGAAAAAAGAGTGGTTTAGAAATGAGGTCTCACCCTTAAAACTCCATGCATGTAAACACAAGTAGTTAGTTATATACAATCTCATAAACGTTAACAAAATTGATTAGACTGTATTAAGTAAAGTACATTTTCATCAAATATCACTGGACTCCACATCCATGTTTATGCTACAAGTGGAAAATCACCTTTAGTGAGGTTGTATCATTGTCAGTGGATGAAAGGGAGGACAGTCATTGAAGAATTTATCACTCCAAGGTGTCCATGTTTTCTCTGCTACCAATTGTAGTGCAGCCTTAAAGCTGTAGAATGCTCTGTAAAATAGGTTCAGAGGTTAGAAAAATGAATTCTTATTTTCATTAACCATATTATATCTTCCAACAGCACGAATCGGCCACAAGGAACTGGAAGTAATCCAGGAACGATACATGGGCTGTCTTCGGTCGTTCTGTGAAACCCATTATCCTTCCCAACCCAACAGATACCAGGACCTGCTAGTCAGACTCCCAGATGTAAGTTTCCTAAAACCTTCAACTTTAACACCACTAATATTGACTGATATATTGATAAGGTTATTCATCCTTTTACTTGAATGTTTTATAAAATTTATCCATCCCTGTATGCACCTGATTACCTCCAGCCCAAGTGAATGGGATGAAATTAAATATAACTTAAAAAGTAAATAGATAGGATAAAACATAAGATCTAGATGTGCACATTTCTGAACTAATGGCCATCCATACAAGCACCTACATCAAATTTTACTCTTTTTATCTATTTACCAGCATTTTGCTTAGTCACATTCTGCTTCAGCACAAACCCAGCCTTTTTCTCATGGTTTACTTTGTATTTATATTTGCAATTTACATTTTGCAGATCCAAGCAGCTGCAGCTAAACTGTTAGAAACAAAGATGCTGTATGTTCCCTTCCTGTTGAACTCCACCATCAACAGATAGCAATAAAGAGATGGTTGGTTCTTAGAGCAAGTCAGCTGCAAGGCGTCTTGTAGTGAACCACGTGCCGTCCTATGTCTCTGCTGTAGCCAGCAGCAGTGGGGGTGCTGCAGCCACTCTCATCATCATGCCTAGCAGCCACTCACATCATGACTGACTCATTGAGTAGTCAGTCCATGAACGTTACCAATGTCTGCAAGAAGCATGATGTATATGAAGTGACAATCTAGCCAGAGCATTTATTTTGCTAAAGGAAATCAACAGCTGCTTTTTCCAGTGGTTGTGCAACCAATTTACCTGTGATGGGATGTGTACCAGTTTTTGAGCAATTTATATATAATTTCTTGTAAAGATTTTATAAAGAACTTTCTTCAGACAGTTTACCAAAGGCTTTCTTTAATAGACTGTTATGGGTATGTGTTAGGATTAGAAAAATCCTAAGACCCAATACAACAGATACTTAACGGCTGTGTGACTGACAAGTTGTGCAATTATTAGTGGTACAACTTCCCTTCCACTGCTATTTTTCACCACCAACTCTAAAACTTCCTACTAGTCGCTGAATGCTGAGTCTACTTAAAAGAAGAATTCTAGTTTTATGGTGTTCTCAAGAGTACGACCGAGCACAAGACAATGATGGCAGTTTTTCATGGTAGCCGCAAGTGGGGTGTGGGGAGGCAGTATGCTGGTGCAGGAAAGTTGTTGGCTGGTAATGTGATCCTCAGCTCCCTCTAGCAGGGTCACATGACTGTGTTCTCCTGTGCTGTGTGAGGGAGTACTTACAATGGTACCTGCAAGGATGGGCTATCAAACTCGTTCACTACATGAACAGTATTGTATGAACGAATCCACTCTTTTAGTATTACCAACAGTAACAAGGAAACAGTTCCTAGAAAGATCCTACTAACAGTTTTCACTGCACTGATCTCGAAAGTGCAAAGAGTTATTCTATGTCTTGTAAAACACATCACTTTTAAATGTTAAGGTTTATACAGATGATTTGTATCTCAGAGGCACAAGTCTCATTATTGTCCTGTGCTGCCATATGACAGTGTACCATTTATACCTTTATTAAGGATGGATAATTCTTAGAAATAATATATGGGAAAATCTTTTATTAAGAGTACATTTTTGTAAATACACTTTTGCAGATGAACCTTTTGTTTGTACAGTTTTCGGTACTAGAACTGGTGTATGTTGTGAAGGTGTGAGTGTGCAGGTCTGTGCCTGCCAATGTAGGGCACAGGCGGAGACAGTTTACAGAGTACTCATCAGAAATGGCATTTTTCCTTCACGTCTACTTTCTCTAATGTCTTTACAAAATCAGATACATTTTTTTAGATAAACTTAAAAGGTGCAGTTGATACAAAGTGATTCTAAAATAACAAGTCTGAAATATTGATTTAAGAGTCTATTGTTGTAAGTTACTTTTAACCTATTCAGTCATTTTTCTTATTCATTTATTTATTTTATTTATTTATATAATCTTAGCTAAGACACTACATGTTTTCCTATGAATGTGGTGAAAACCTCCTAGGAAAGGGGTATATCATTCTAAAGATACAGGATGACCCTGTGCTTTTCATGCCTAATTACTCCTGTGTAACAGCTTAGCACCCAGGACTGAACCTCAATGCTTGAGTTGTGAATGTTACAGTATATCGTGATTTTAAAGAAAATATTCATTAAAAATGAATGTACCTATCAGTTTGTACATTAATGATTTCCACTAAACTTTAATCCATGATGAAGCATCTTTTCAGACGTATGAGTTTGCAATAGAGTATCAGTGTTGCAGTGTTGTCTTCAGACTGTTAAGTTACCAGTGGCTGCAGAGTAAATCTGATGTCAGATGACCTATGCTGCGATAGGGTGCAGCATCACTACCAATGTTTTTCATGCATTTTACAAGACTGGAAATGGAAATTACTTGGGAAGTGATTGGTATTATGGGGTAGTGGCATTGCAGTGGCCAACACTAGTCTCTGATCTCATTCTTATCTTTAAATTTATTGTCTTAATGGCTGAAAATTTGAAGCTCAATACTATTTGAGGTGTGATAGTAATACTCTTATAAAATGAGTGGTAATGGTGAGGCAGCAGCAGCCTAAGTCATAAGCAGCCATGAGTACACTGTAAGCTGACTCCTTAATGTAGTCAAGCAATCAAATTTGTTGCTTCTATATTTAATGAAATAAACAAGTGAACTTTGAATATGTGTTTATAAACCTTACACAAATGAAAATCTGAGCAAATTAAATGAACAGAACTTGATAATAACCATGTTTCACCCATGCACTTATGAAAGCTTTTCTAGTCAGCTCAGACACCAAATATCACTATTTTTACCAGTGACTCCCACATCAATTACCAAAATACCTTCTTATGTACAACTTCCATCTTTTCTAATCCTATAAAAAAGAGATGGTGACACTTGAAATAAAGGCTCTTTTATGTGATGCGTGTTGGTGAAAGTGGAGAACTACCCTAAAAATTTCTCAAGTGCAATGTTTAAGAAAGAGAAACAGTAAGTGCTTGAGGAAAGTAATCTGTATTTGATTGATATGACCAATAACAGAATGAGAACAAAAGAAATGGTCCTAGGATAATATGGTCATGGATACATGAGTGGAACAGTAAAAGAAGATTCAAGCTGTCTATGCAGGGCAGGATAAAATGTACACTATATAGTTTTAGGTTCTAGTGGATGAAACAGGAGTCATTAGTCTTTCTGATAATGAGGTATACACTGATAGGTGATCAATTGGAGATAAAACGAATCTTGTGGTGTGACCTAAGTTTGTAATGCAATTGTTGTGTGTATATGGGTGAATTTCATGCAAGTCAGGAAGAACAATAGTTGAGTGATATCTGAAGCAGATGAAAGAATTAGAAAAAGAAATGGGAATGGTGAAGATCTGCCAGCTTTGTGCAAAGTTTACATATTTTTCATAATTATTCACCTTTTCCTGTGTAATGAGTTAGTGACAGGAACAGATGAGGGATGACTTCATATTTTCACATGCACTTTCTAGCACCAGCAGAGCATCATACCTACAGCCAAGCCCGACAAGCCTTTCTTTAGTTTTGTCTGACAACTTCATATGCTTTGGTTCAGCCAACTAACAGCATGATGCCTGTGTACTACATGACTATAATTTGATCTATCCCATGCACGCCTCTCACTCTCCTACATTTGCATGTACATTTCATAACTCAAAGCTTTTTTCACTATCCTTCCAGTCTTTTCAGCAAGGTTATTAGGTTTAGTAGTGTTGAGGAACAAGGTAATTAGGGTGTGAGTTTGAATGGAGGAAAATTGGAGGAAGTGAAGAGTTTTAGATATCTGGGATTGACGTTGGCAGCGAATGGAACCATGGAAATGAATCATAGGGTGGCGGGGGGTGGGAGATGTTTTGGGAGCAAGGAACAACATGCGGAGAGAACGTTATCTTGGAGAGCAAAGGTGGGTATGTTTGAAGGAATAGTAGTTCCAATTATATCATATGGTTGTGAAGCAAGGGATACAGGTAGTGTTGCACGGAGGGCGGGCGAGTTGGAAATGAAATGTTTGAGAACAAAGTGTGTGAGGTGTTATTATCGACTATGCAATGAAAGGGTATGAGAGATGTGTGGTAATAAAAGAGTGTGATTGAGAGAGCAGAAGAGGATATGTTGAAATAGTTTGGACATATGGAGAGAATGAGAAGAAAGGTTGACAAAGAGGATATATGAGGCAAAACTGGAGGAAACAAGGAGGAGACCAAACTGGAGATAGAAGGACGAAGTGAAAAAGACTTAGAGCGATCGGGACCTGAACATAACGGAGGGTGACAGGCGTACGCGGAATAGATTAAATTGGATCATTGTGATATAGTGGGGTCAACGTACCATCAATGGACTGAACCAGGGGCATGTGAAACGTCCGGGGTAAACCATGGAAAGGTCTATGGGGCCTGGAATGGGATAGGGAGTTGTCGTTTCGGTGGATTACACATAAAGCTCGTGAGCGGATGTGGCTATTCTTCATACATTTCCTGACACTAACTTGCTGACGCAGTGAGTGGCGATACTACTTCCTGTGGGGCGGACTGGTGCTGGGAATGATGAAGGTGAGCAAGTATGAATATGTATATGTGTATATATGTATGTATATACACAATTATACATATTTAACAAGGTGACCAGCAGTCTCTAGTCCTGTAGAACGGCAACTCCTCATTCATGATGGGATTGACGCCGGGTTGGGAGACGCATAGAGCAGATATTCACTGTGGGTCTAACGCCGATTGCCAGCAGAGTTGGGTGCTAGGAACGACGGAAGCCATGCTAGAGAAACTCCAAGGACCCGCCAAACACCTGCAACAATTCCTCTCGCCTTGCAACAGCCAACCCAAGTAATCATTGACCGGATCGACTTACCAGTGTTCTCCAGATAATAGGATGACGTGTAAACATTGACCAAAGTAATCACCTCAATTCTTCATGCCGCCGACATTTTGGTTCATGCAGCTCGAATCGGTCTTCACTCAAACCAGGTAGTGAACTTCTGACGAACATGAACTCAGAAGATTGGGCTGCCGATGTGGAACATTATTGTAATAAAGCCTCATCACGTTAACGTTGAACGCTCACGTTCCAACGCAATAACTATGTGAAATATGAACGCCAGGTTCAGCGCGATATGGTGGCAACACCATCAAAGGATTACCACGTAACGCAGTTACCGCCTGACCAAATCACACACGTTGAGGGTAATTTTTTGAGTCTACAGATGCACATAATGTAGTTAATAGATCTCGACTAGAGTTGCTCTAGAGTGTGGGATACTATGTATATCGCTTCCCATTCCGTCCGTTATGTTCTGGTAAAGTAGACAAGGTTTATGCATCAAAGGGAAATTACGGTCATTTTCTAATGTGCGAAAAACGAGGACATTAGAAAAGGGATCTTGATAGGGCTTACATCAAAAAATTACCTGGCGCTTGTTCAGATTCTGTAGAACTAATTTCTTTATCGGTGTGTAAATTTTTGTACAAACCGAATGAAGCTGGTATAAAAAAAAATTTGATTGTAGAGCCTAGGAATGCCTTATTTCTTTATCTACTGATGCATTGCAAAGAATGCCACTATGCATCATGCCGTTTGAATTTGACTGAGCCCGATATTTTCAAATGTTTGGTCAATTAAGATTTCTATAAAGGTATAAGTATTGCATTAATGCTTAATGAGATGTCTCACATTTAGAATTACATATCTCTTTAGACAACTGAATTTAACTTTTATCTTAAAATCAAATGACCCATAGTGTAGTTAAGTGTAGTACATGTCTTGAAGCAATGAAATATACAGATAAAATCTATAAGACATCTGTAGTGTTAGAATAAGCAGGTAGTCTACATTTTGTTTTTATTGGTAGTTTACAATATCAGTGTATTATCTAACCCCAAATTTCTCTCTCTCCCTGATAATCCTACCACTAACGATTTATTTGAAAGCGAAATATCAATTTCAAGAAGGAAAAAGAAAATTCCACACTCTTAAATCCCTCTATACAGTGACAACAATAAATCTATGAGAGCAATCTGTTCAAATTCCTAAAGAAACGTTCGTCCGCCAACTTAAATTTGACCGTCAGGTTAGTAAACACAGTGGCTCAGTGGTGTTTCCCCCAGTGAAAAGTGGTTGATTATACTTTCCTTGACCTTCGAACTTTGACCATTGGGATCCAGTCAGCCGTCAAATGGGACAGACAGCAGTGGGCTAAAACCTATCGCGTCACCTAGGTAAGATTATTGCTCGAGTGTAATTTGTGACCATCAGTTCCTGTTGACACGATGTACGACATGGAGGCAGGAATTCATGTCGTATACAGACACTTGTAGTCGGGCTTGTGTAATTTTCTTAGCCTTCCACACGATTATGTCCTTCGCTCAGTGCACTTACAACTGTTTATGATGGAGGATATAGAGTTGGTTCATCTCTGACCTTGCTGAAAAATTTTTAGAGAAAAGAACTCGTAAAGTGTGGACAAGTAATTTTGTCATGATGTTTTGCCTGGGCGTTGTTCTGCAGTAAATTATACAAGATCAGCCAACATTGAAAAACGATGAATAGATAGATAGATGCAGATATATACCGTGTATCGATAGAGGTTGACATATATATGACGCATATTTTATACTTGTAAGTGTTTACCCAGTAATCAGAGGCATTTTACAGCATTCTATACATATAAGAAGACGAACCACAACTTACACGCTAGACCAAACCCCATCATGTGAAATGCTCTTGTGATAAATGAACATTGTGAGCACGCGTCTCGTGTGGTCTCGTACTGCTGCACTCGCACTCCGCCGCTTGAAATTTTCCCGCTTAACCCCGAGTGAACTCTCCCAGTGAGTCTGTATTTCTTTAGCCGTGCGTGTTTTCAAGCAGATGTAATTCATGCTTTTGTGAACCAGTCCTTAGTGCACCTATATACAGTTTACAGCTCACACTGACGACTCATCCATATTTATGCAAGTTAACTTGATTTTGAATTTGTTTGGTTCACACACGCATACACCGTCATAAGCTAGGATATGTGTGTGTGTGTGTGTGTGTGTGTGTGTGTGTGGTGTACATAAGAGTAAAGGCATGCTATGTATGTGTAAGGTGAAGAGACGGATTAACACAATTGTAAAACTCTCACCTTTTAATATTCAAATAGTATCTCTCTCTCACACACACACACACACACACACACACACACATATATATATATATATATATATATATATATATATATATATATATATATATATTTTTTTTTTTTTTTTTTTTTTTTTTTTTTTCATACTATTCGCCATCCCCGCACCAGCGAGGTAGCGTTAAGAACAGAGGACTGATCCTTTGGGGGAATATCCTTACTTAGCCTCCTTCTCTGTTCCTTCTTTTGGAAAATTAAAAAGCAAGAGGGGAGGATTTCCAGCCCCCCACTCCCTCCCCTTTTAGTCGCTTTCTAAGACACGCAGGGAATACGTGGAAAGTATTCTTTCTTACCTATCCCCAGGGATAATGAATAAAGGCAGACTATGAATTATGTACATATATATATATATATATATATATATATATATATATATATATATATATATATATATATATATTTATATATGTATACGTTGAGATGCATAGGTATGTATATTTGCGTGTGTAGACGTGTATGTATATACAAGTGTATGTGGATGGGTCGGGCCATTCTTTCGTCTGTTTCCTTGCGCTACCTCGCTAACGCGGGAGAGCGACAAAGCAAAATAAAATAGATAATATATATATATATATATATATATATATATATATATATATATATATATATATATATATATAAATAATATATATGGAACGTTTTTATTGATTATGATGTGTGTTCCACTCATAAGGAATCATTGCCATAGTAAGGAGTGATTAAAGAGCATGTAATTTTCCTCTTTCACCCTTACAACCGTTCTGTCGTTATTGAACATCTTGTTAGTAGTGGTAGAGGCTATGAAGAGGATGAAAATATGGGCTTAGTCCAAAAGTTATGTAGATTAGTAGTAAATGCAAAAGTATAAAGTTAACCTGCACATTTGAATGCCACACATGTGTTACTGGTTCTGTTACTTGTGAAATTACGTTATCCAAACATTTTCTTCACGTGACTACGCCATGCATGAATTGGTGTAGTACCTTAGGTAAACAGTTAGTTCTGATGTCTGGAGCGGTATGCTGGGTAACTGATCTTGTGAGGAACAGGTCTCTTAATCATTATTCCCGGTTTTACATTTAAAACAAAAAATGTGAACTCAACATATTTGCAAAATTTGGACTCGGAGGGATCTCAACTTGGTTTCATGGCATTATTCTTTGCAATACATCAAAGCTAATAAGAATTATTTCTGGGCCCGACAGGCAAGTTTTGTTCTGGGATTACAGTTTAATTCGAATTTGTATATTGACTTACAAAGCTCCATAGAATCCGAACTTTAAAGCAATTGGTGATTATTTTTGTCAGCCCGGCCACAGGAGTGTCATTTTTCACAGGTCCTCAAGTGTAGCAGGACTACAGAAAATGTCCGGACGCTGTAGGCTTTCCACGTGTTCATTTTATAGTGAAAATGCCGTCTGGACACTGAAGGCTTTCCACATGATCATTTTATAGTGAAAATAACGTCCCGACACTGTAAGCTTTCCCCATGTTCGTTTCGTAGTTGCTATCCACATTTTACAGAAATGTCTCCAATACATTCGTTACTCTCAGCTGCTGACGTTGTTTTTACCCCTACAATTTGGTTGTTTGAAAGCCCTGATCCTTTTAACATAGTAGTAACCAAGAAGTTGGAATTGATGGGAGTAGAAACCTAGAACTTCATATTTATGGAAGTAGTAACCTAGTTCATAACCTAGAAAAAATTGATGGGATTAGTAACCTAGTTTAAAAAGATTTATGGGATTAGTAACCTAGAAAAAAAAATGATGGGATTAGTAACCTAGAAAAAAAATGATGGGATTAGTAACCTAGAAAAAAAATGATGGGATTAGTAACCTAGTAGGTGCTGTGCTTAGAGAAAAACCCACATTGTATCAGTTCCAGAAAGTGTACGGAATTTACTGGTACAGCTTTCGTTAGACTTAATTATTAATCTAACAAGAATGGTTATTCAAAAATCCGTATGAGCATAGGATTCAGTTAGATTGAAGGATTATTTCTATGGAAGAGTTAGCCGAATCCGTCAGTTTTAAAGTAAAAGGAGAATGTAGTACAATACATGTATACATAGATTATTCATATTAGTATAAAGAATACAGTGGTTCCTAGCCTACCACGGCTTTGACAAACACTGTTTTCAGTATTTATGTTCAAAATAATGGTCAGATTTGTGCCTGGCTCGTATCACTGGCGAGTGTTGAGCTTTCCAGGAACATCCTGAGAGCAGTAGCTCAAAATTGTTATAGAGGGTCACAAGGGTCTTTTTCAGATTCCAGTGGGCAGAGATTTGTTACAATTATTTCTACAAAATTGGAATAATGGTTTTTCTTATTGTAAGTGTACCATCTTGATGCAAAAAGTGGATACATTCTTAGAATTTCAGGCATCTTGTTTAACATTAAGGTGTTGAGCCATTTGTTGCTGATTATTTTAGACATGATCCTTAAAGGGTGTATTTTTCCATTCAAAGACAGTTTTCTAGTTTCTGTCCAAATTTCTGGCCACAAGTTTTATAATTCAAATTAGTAACATCTGCAGACAGGTTAAGTACCAATGGTATTACCCATAGTCTATCTTAAATGTGTCATTTACCTCCATATACATGTACTTAACTAATTTCACTTTGACAGAAAATGCCTCTGCTTATGCCTATCTATATTCGTCCATTTACTTCAAAGATTTATGTTAATTTGTAATTGCTTCTGATTGACAACTTAAATTTTTTCAACAGTTTCCTTTTAAGTGCAAGTTTGGTTAAAGCATCAGCTTTGTCATGCTCACAGAGCCCTATGTGATAAGGAATTCACAACAATTTGATTTGAATCCCCTGACCAGTGAATCTGAGTACATTCCTCTGGCTTTACAGACCAGATGTTTACGTCTGATCCCAGACTCTTTATGGTGATCAGTGAGGATAAAGAATTAGAGATAATTAAACTGCCTTTGGTAGAGATTTCTACAAGCTCATGAGTATGGCTATGGTAAACCATTCAATTTGTAGGGTAGATGCCCAATTATTTATTCTAACATTTTCCCCCAATCTATTATCACTGGGCTGAATCACAAAAGGCAGCACTTCCAGGCTGAGTTTCAGCCCTCCCAGTGGCTGACTTGAGAGAGCTGTTGGTACAGAAGGTCTGGGCTACATTATTTCCAGTGTGGAGTTTCTGTGTATGCTCAAGAGCACTTGTTTTGGCTAATTGTTGGAGATTATAATTAGTTTCTTGGGTATATAAATAGGTATAGTGATATCTAAGGGAGTTATTCGCTAGATGGATGGGAAATATTGCTGCTTCCTGATTTTATGCATGTTTACATAAGCAGTCATTTGATGGACTGTTATATGGATCCCTTTAGATTCACATTTGGTGTAGCATTTAAGATTTAACAATTCATAAGGGACATTATGTGAATCACCACTCAGTTTCAGTCGTATCCTAGGACTATTTCACATTATTCTGTCCTCATTGCTGGGTATAACAAGTCCTTTCTCAGTGTTCATACTTAGTGTTGTTGTGCAGCCAAGACTCATTCTTAAGGGACATTATGTGAATCACCGCTCGGTTTCACTCATATCGTAGGACTATTTCACATTATTCTGTCCTCATTGCTGGGTATAACAATTCCTCTCTCAGTGTTCACACTTAGTGATTGTTGTGCAGCCAAGCATGACTCTTAACGCCTCATGATGGTGTAGCGGTTTGTGTTCTTACCCTTGATGCAGTCAGTCCACAGTCAACCCAGATGCTCATTCACCCTTAGGGGTTGGTTGAAAAAACGGTACTTGGCTTAGGCTAGGGTATAGGGAGCTGTGGTTTCGGTACAGTACACATGACAACTAGAGAATGAATGTGAGTGGATGTGGCCTTTCTTTTTCTGTTTCCTGGTGCTACCTTGCTGATGCAGGGGGGTGGCTGTACTGTTTCCTGTGGGGTGGGGGTGGTGCCGGGAATGGATGAAGGCGTACAAATGTAGTATGTACTATCTACCTGCCTCTCTATATCTCTGATACCCATTCCACAGCAAAGGTCTCCACTTATCCCTGTCCTTACGTGCCTCCCTTGCATACACCATTCCGTGCATTATTCCTCTCTTCCCCTGTATCTATCCCTCCAGTATTCCTCCACCCTATTTGCCCATGTCACAGGTAGTTTTCCACTCACACTAACTCTAATTGTACACTCTCCCTGTAAACTTGCTTTCTTTCCACATGCCCAAACCATCTCAAAGTATTACATTTCACCCATTCTACCACTTCACAATGCACTCCCTTTGCATTCCTTGCCATACCACATCTCTCATACATCCTGTCATTTCTTACTTCATTCCATCTAGTCAAACCACATGCTCTTCTCAAATAGCTCACTTCCACAGCCTGGATTCTTAATCTCTGTGCCTCATTCCAGGTTCATGTTTCAGCTGCATAGGTCAGAGTTGGGAGGACTATACTGTCCCTTAATCTTTTCACATCCATACTTACACCTCTTCCCTTCATTATCGTATTATGGGACCCAGTTACTCTTCTACCCTGTACTGCTCTCTCCCTTATCTATGCTTCAATATAACCATACTTACCCAAGACAGTTTCCAGGTGCTCACATTCCCTCACCTCTTCAAGTCTCTCTCTCTCTCTCTCTCTCTCCTCTCCTCTCCTCTCCTCTCTCTCTCTCTCTCCTCTCCTCTCCTCTCTCTCTCTCTCTCTCTCTCTCTCTCTCTCTCTCTCTCTCTCTCTCTCTCTCTCTCTCTCTCTCTCTCTCTCTCTCAGTATCCACTGCACAGTCTTTCACTCTGTATGGTTTTACAAAATCTATACTCTCACTCTGTTTCCTCCTTTCAAACACCATTACTTTACTTTTACGTGCATTTACTTTCAATCTCCTTTGCTTACACACATCATAAAACACACAACCTTCTGCAACTCCTCTTCACAAACAACACAATGTCATCCACAAACAGGCTTGCTACGAGCCACCATATCTCACTGCCGCACTCCATCTCTGCACCTCTTTTCACTAGCTTTGCTTTCATCTCTCTTATCACTTCATCCATATATATATATATATATATATATATATATATATATCCATAAATGCTACATACAAATCCATTTGCTTTTCTAAGTATTTCTCACATACATTCTTCAAAGCAAACACCTGATCCACACATCCTCTACCACTTCTGAAACCACACTGCTCTTCCCCAATCTGATGCTCTGTACATGCCTTCACCCTCTCAATCAATACCCTCCCATATAATTTGCCAGGAATACTCAACAAACTTATACCTCTGTAATTTGAGCACTCACTCTTATCCCCTTTGCCTTTGTACAATGGCACTATGCACGCATTCCGCCAATCCTCAGGCACCTCACCATGAGTCATACATACATGGCTGATTCATGTGAGAAACTGCAGAAGCTGGTGACTGAGTTTGGTAAAGTGTGTGAAAGAAGAAAGTTAAGAGTAAATGTGAATAAGAGCAAGGTTATTAGGTACAGTAGGGTTGAGGGTCAATTCAATTGGGAGGTGAGTTTGAATGGAGAAAAACTGGAGGAAGTGAAGTGTTTTAGATATCTGGGAGTGGATCTGGCAGCGGATGGAACCATGGAAGCGGAAGTGGATCATAGGGTGGGGGAGGGGGCGAAAATTCTGGGAGCCTTGAAGAATGTGTGGAAGTCGAGAACATTATCTCGGAAAGCAAAAATGGGTATGTTTGAAGGAATAGTGGTTCCAACAATGTTGTATGGTTGCGAGGCGTGGACTATGGATAGAGTTGTGCGCAGGAGGATGGATGTGCTGGAAATGAGATGTTTGAGGACAATGTGTGGTGTGAGGTGTTTTGATCGAGTAAGTAATGTAAGGGTAAGAGAGATGTGTGGAAATAAAAAGAGCGTGGTTGAGAGAGCAGAAGAGGGTGTTTTGAAATGGTTTGGTCACATGGAGAGAATGAGTGAGGAAAGATTGACCAAGAGGATATATGTGTCGGAGGTGGAGGGAACGAGGAGAAGAGGGAGACCAAATTGGAGGTGGAAAGATGGAGTGAAAAAGATTTTGTGTGATCGGGGCCTGAACATGCAGGAGGGTGAAAGGAGGGCAAAGAATAGAGTGAATTGGAGCGATGTGGTATACCGGGGTTGACGTGCTGTCAGTGGATTGAATCAAGGCATGTGTATGGGGGTGGGTTGGGCCTTTTCTTTCGTCTGTTTCCTTGCGCTACCTCGCAAATGCGGGAGACAGCGACAAAGCAAAAAAAAAAATATATATATATATATATATATATATATATATATATATATATATATATATATATATATATATATATTATTTTTTATCTTTTTTATTATACTTTGTCGCTGTCTCCCGCGTTTGCGAGATAGCGCAAGGAAACAGACGAAAGAAATGGCCCAACCCCCCCCCATACACATGTATATACATACGTCCACACACGCAAATATACATACCTACACAGCTTTCCATGGTTTACCCCAGACGCTTCACATGCCCTGCTTCAATCCACTGACAGCACGTCAACCCCGGTATACCACATCGCTCCAATTCACTCTATTCCTTGCCCTCCTTTCACCCTCCTGCATGCTCAGGCCCCGATCACACAAAATCTTTTTCACTCCATCTTTCCACCTCCAATTTGGTCTCCCTCTTCTCCTTGTTCCCTCCACCTCCGACACATATATCCTCTTGGTCAATCTTTCCTCACTCATCCTCTCCATGTGCCCAAACCACTTCAAAACACCCTCTTCTGCTCTCTCAACCACGCTCTTTTTATTTCCACACATCTCTCTTACCCTTACGTTACTCACTCGATCAAACCACCTCACACCACACATTGTCCTCAAACATCTCATTTCCAGCACATCCATCCTCCTGCGCACAACTCTATCCATAGCCCACGCCTCGCAACCATACAACATTGTTGGAACCACTATTCCTTCAAACATACCCATTTTTGCTTTCCGAGATAATGTTCTCGACTTCCACACATTCTTCAAGGCCCCCAGGATTTTCGCCCCCTCCCCCACCCTATGATCCACTTCCGCTTCCATGGTTCCATCCGCTGCCAGATCCACTCCCAGATATCTAAAACACTTCACTTCCTCCAGTTTTTCTCCATTCAAACTCACCTCCCAATTGACTTGACCCTCAACCCTACTGTACCTAATAACCTTGCTCTTATTCACATTTACTCTTAACTTTCTTCTTCCACACACTTTACCAAACTCAGTCACCAGCTTCTGCAGTTTCTCACATGAATCAGCCACCAGCGCTGTATCATCAGCGAACAACAACTGACTCACTTCCCAAGCTCTCTCATATATATATATATATATATATATATATATATATATATATATATATATATATATATATATATATATATATATATTAAACAACAACTGACTCGCTTGGGAAGTGAGTCAGTTGTTGTTCGCTGATGATACAGCGCTGGTGGCTGATTCATGTGAGAAACTGCAGAAGCTGGTGACTGAGTTTGGTAAGGTGTGTGGAAGAAGAAAGTTAAGAGTAAATGTGAATAAGAGCAAGGTTATTAGGTACAGTAGGGTTGAGGGTCAAGTCAATTGGGAGGTGAGTTTGAATGGAGAAAAACTGGAGGAAGTGAAGTGTTTTAGATATCTGGGAGTGGATCTGGCAGCGGATGGAGCCATGGAAGCAGAAGTGGATCACAGGATGGGGGAGGGGGCGAAAATTCTGGGGGCCTTGAAGAATGTGTGGAAGTCGAGAACATTATCTCGGAAAGCACAAATGGGTATGTTTGAAGGAATAGTGGTTCCAACAATGTTGTATGGTTGCGAGGCGTGGGCTATGGATAGAGTTGTGCGCAGGAGGATGGATGTGCTGGAAATGAGATGTTTGAGGACAATGTGTGGTGTGAGGTGGTTTGATCGAGTGAGTAACGTAAGGGTAAGAGAGATGTGTGGAAATAAAAAGAGTGTGGTTGAGAGAGCAGAAGAGGGTGTTTTGAAGTGGTTTGGGCACATGGAGAGGATGAGTGAGGAAAGATTGACCAAGAGGATATATGTGTCGGAGGTGGAGGGAGCAAGGAGAAGAGGGAGACCAAATTGGAGGTGGAAAGATGGAGTGAAAAAGATTTTGTGTGATCGGGGCCTGAACATGCAGGAGGGTGAAAGGAGGGCAAGGAATAGAGTGAATTGGAGCGATGTGGTATACCGGGGTTGACGTGCTGTCAGTGGATTGAATCAAGGCATGTGAAGCGTCTGGGGTAAACCATGGAAAGCTGTGTAGGTATGTATATTTGCGTGTGTGGACGTATGTATATACATGTGTATGGGGGTGGGTTGGGCTATTTCTTTCGTCTGTTTCCTTGCGCTACCTCGCAAACGCGGGAGACAGCGACAAAGTATAAAAAAAAAAAAAAAAAATATATATTAAACAGCCTTGTTGACATCACACAGCCCTGCCTCACACCTACATGTATCCCAAAACTTTCACTCAGCACTCCATCCACTCTTACACAAGCATTTGCTCCTCTATAGAATGCTTTTACACCATCCAACTGTTTTTCTCGTATAGTATATATCCTTAACACATCCCACAAAGCATTCCATTCAGCTCTGTCACGCACTTTCTTCAGATCCATGAAAGCTGCATACAACTTCTTGCCTTTTGCTAAACACTTTCCCATGGTCATCTTTACAACAAAAATCTAACCCACACATCCCCTACCTTTCCTAAAACCCCCCATGCTCTTCACTTATTCTGCATTCTGTCACTTCTATCACTCTTTATATTAATATTCTTGCATACTCTTTTCCTGTATACTTAGCAGACTTATTCCCCTGTAATTGCTACATACATCCTTGGCCCCTTTTCCTTTGAATAGAGACAATGATAGCTTTTACCCTATCCTCGGGCACATCCTTCTGTTTCCTTGCTAAATTACGTATAAGATGCATCCACTCTATCACACTTTCTCCTCTATACTTCAGCATTTCAGCCATAATCTCATCCACTCCAGGTGCCTTTCCTACCTTCAGCCTCATTATTGCCCTACTTACCTCCATTTTTTCTATATGCCCCTGCAATCATAACTTTTCCTTTCCTCATTCATACTCATGCATGTAACAACTGCTGCCTCCCCTTCTCTCATATTCATCAGTTCTTCAGAATACTCTTTTCATCTTCCTTTCATTTCCTTCTTTTGGTTCTGCACTTCCCTTTCCTTACTTCTCACATCAACATTTCTACTCTTATATCTACTTTCTATTTTCATCTCCTCCGAGTATGGTTTCATATTATCCCGAAACTCTCCATTTCACTTTCTTCCAAAATCCTCATTTACTCTTTGCTTTCCTCTGTCAACCTCAACATTCTGCTTACATATTTTGTATTCTTCCCTCTTTCTTTGCTGAACTTCCACTGGTACATTCCTATTGAGTAGTCTCCTATATGCCTTTTTCTTCTCTTCCTCAGCATTTCTAATCTCTTTAGTCAACCATGCATTGCCCTTTTTATTCCTGTATCACATTACCTTGTATCTAGCTGCTGATTCTAAAAGCTTTACTTATATTTCACTAAACATATTAAACACTTCATTCACACATTACTGCATTCCTACATTCACTGCACTTCCATCTAAGCTTTCAGTTGCCTTCTTTCCATACTCCTTGTATTTTTCTTGATTCATCTTGCTTGCCAACACTTTTACTTCTCCATTCTTCCTTAAACCATACCTCTCTGATCCTCATCCCCTCTAGAACTGGGAAATGGTCAGTCTCCAAAGAATCCTCCCATGAATCTAGCATCCAGCACAGCTTTCCTCAATCTTTCAACCTTTAGCTCTTCTCTTCCACCATTCCCCATCCATGTATATCTATCTTGTGCTGGAAAAAGCTGTTTACAAGGAATAGATCCCTCTCAGCACAAATATCCACTAGATAGATTCTGTTCTCATTTACTCCAGGCAGTACTCATTTACCATCTTGCCAGTTTCATCATGTCCCACTTTTGCATTAATATCACCCAATACGACCATGTTTTCCTCATTCTCAAAACCGTTTATATGGTCATTCAGATTTCTCTAGAAAACATTTATTTCATCCCTACCTCGTATAGTCTTCACATTCACAGGTGCATATACACATACCCATTCATACTTCACATTCTCAATATGTCCATATATATTTATATTCATACTTTTTATACTTATATATTTATATTTATACTTTTTATACGCGTTAGCGAGGTAGCGCAAGGAAACAGACAAAAGAATGGCCCACACCCACATACACATTATATACATACACGTCCACACACGCACATATACGTACGTACCTATACATCTCAACATATACATATATCTACTCACACAGACATGTACATATTTACACATATACATAATTCATACTGTCTGCCCTTATTCATTCCCGTTGCCACCCCACCACACATGAAAATGAAACCCCCTCCCCCCGCATGTGCGCGAGGTAGTGCTAGGAAAAGACAACAAAGGCCACATTTGTTCACACTCAGTCTCTAACTGTCATGTATGATGCACCAAAACCACAGCTCCCTTTCCACATCGGGGCCCCACAAAACTTTCCATGGTTTACCCAGACGCTTCACATGCCCTGGTTCAATCCATTGATAGCACATCGACCCTGGTATACCACATTGTTCCAGTTCACTCTATTCCTTGCACGCCTTTCACCCTTCTGGATGTTCAGGCCCTGATCACTCAAAATCTTTTTCACTCCCTCTTTCCACCTCCAATTTGGTCTCCCACTTCTCCTCATTCCCTCCACCTCTTACACATATATCCTCTTTGTCATCCTTTCCTCACTCATTCTCTCCATGTGACCAAACCATTTCAAAACACCCTCATCTGCTCTGTCAACCACACTCTTTTTATTACCACACATCTCTCTTACCCTTTCATTACTTAATTGATCAAACCACCTCACACCACATATTGTCCTCAAACATCTCATTTCCAGCATATCCACCCTCCTCCCCACACCTCGCAACCATATAACATTGTTGGAACCACTATTCCTTCAAACATACCCATTTTTGTTTTCCAAGATAACATTCCCGACTTCCACACATTTTCCAACGCTCCCAGAACTATCTCCCCCTCCCCCACACTATGATTCACTTCCGCTTCCATGGTTCCATCCGCTGCCAAATCCACTCCCAGATATCTAAAACACTTAACTTCCTCCAGTTTTTCTCCATTCAAACTTCCTTCCAGTTGACTTGTCCCTCAACCCTACTGTACCTAATAACCTTGCTCTTATTCACATTTACTCTCAGCTTTCTTCTTTCACATACTTTACCAAACTCAGTCACCAGCTTCTGCAGTTTCTCACACGAATCAGCCACCAGCACTGTATCATCAGCGAACAACAACTGACTCACTTCTCAAGCTCTCTCATCCACAACAGACTGCATACTTGCTCCTCTTTCCAAAACTCTTGCATTCACCTCCCTATCAACTCCATCCATAAACAAATTAAACAACCATGGAGACATCACGCACCCCTGCCGCAAACCAACATTCACTGAAAACCAATCACTTTCCTCTCTTCCTACACGTACACGTGCATTACAGCCTCGATAAAAACTTTTCACTGCTTCTAACAACTTGCCTCCCACACCATATATTCTTAATACCCTCCACAGAGCATCTCTATCAACTCTATCATATGTCTTTTCCAGACCCATAAATGCTACATACAAATCC
Source organism: Panulirus ornatus (assembly GCF_036320965.1). Lineage (NCBI taxonomy): Eukaryota > Metazoa > Arthropoda > Malacostraca > Decapoda > Palinuridae > Panulirus > Panulirus ornatus. The sequence continues at coordinate 54,495,487 of NC_092224.1, read as the reverse complement.
ATTTGCTTTTCTAAGTATTTCTCACATACATTCTTCAAAGCAAACACCTGATCCACGCATCCTCTACCACTTCTGAAACCACACTGCTCTTCCCCAATCTGATGCTCTGTAGATGCCTTCACCCTCTCAATCAATACCCTCCCATATAATTTCCTAGGAATACTCAACAAACTTATACCTCTGTAATTTGAGCACTCACTTTTGTCCCCTTTGCCTTTGTACAATGGCACTATGCAAGCATTCCGCCAATCCTCAGGCATCTCACCATGAGTCATACATACATTAAATAACTTTACCAACCGGTCAACAATACAGTCACCCCCTTTTTAGATAAATTCCCCTGCAATACCATCCAAACCCGCTGCCTTGTCAGCTTTCATCTTCTGCAAAGCTTTTACTTCCTCTTCTCTGTTTACCAAATCATTCTCCCTAACCCTCTCACTTTGCACACCACCTCGACCAAAACACCCTATATCTGCCACTCTATCATCAAGCACATTCAACAAACCTTCAATATTCACTCCATCTTCTCACATCACCACTACTTGTTATCACCTCCCCATTAGCCCCCTTCACTGAAGTTCCCATTTGTTCCCTTGTCTTATGCACTTTTTTTTTTTTTACCTCCTTCCAAAACATCTTTTTATTCTCCCTAAAATTTAATGATACTCTCTCACCTCAACTCTCATTTGCCCTCGTTTTCACCTCTTGCACCTTTCTTGACCTCCTGCCTCTTTCTCTTATACAACTTCCAGTCATTTGTAGTATTTCCCTGCAAAAATTGTCCAAATGCCTCTCTTTTCTCTTTCACAAATAATCTTACTTCTTCTTCCCACCACTCATTACCCTTTCTAATCTGTCCACCTTCCATACTTCTTATGCCACAAGCATCTTTTGCGCAAGCCATCTCTGCTTCCTTAAATACATCCCATTCCTCCCCCACTTCCCTTACTTCCTTAGTTCTCACCTTTTTCCATTCTGCACTCAGTCTCTCCTGGTACTTCCTCACACAAGTCTCCTTCCCAAGCTCACTTACTCTCACCACTCTCTTTACCCCAACATTCTCTCTTCTTTTCTGAAAATCTCTACAAATCTTCGCCTTCGCCTCCACGAGATAATGATCTGACATCCCTCCAGTTGCACCTCTCAGCACGTTAACATCCAAAAGTCTCTCTTTCGTGCACCTATCAATTAACACGGAATCCAATAATGGTCTCTGGCCATCTCTCCTTCTTACATACGTATACTTATGTATATCTCTCTTTTTAAACCAGGTATTCCCAATCACCAGTCCTTTTTCAGAACATAAATCTACAAACTTTTCACCACTTCCATTTACAACACTGAACACCCCATGTACACCAATAATTCCCTCAACTGCCACATTACTCACCTTTGTATTTTAAATCACCCATCACTATAACCTGGTCTCATGCATCAAAACTACTAACACACTCACTCAGCTGCTCCCAAAACACTTGCCTCTCATGATGTTTCTTCTCATGCCCAGGTGCATATGCACCAATAATCACCCATCTCTCTCCATCCACTTTCAGTTTTACCCATATTAATCTAGAGTTTACTTTCCTACACTCTTATCACATACTCCCACAACTCCTGTTTCAGGAGTAGTGCTACTCCTTCCCTTGCTCTTGTCCTCTCACTAACCCCTGACTTTACTCCAAAGACATTTCCAAACCACTCTTCCCCCTTACCCATGAGCTTCGTTTCACTCAGAGCTAAAACATCCAGGTTCCTTTCCTCAAACATACTACATATCTCTTTTTTTCTCATCTTGGTTACATCCACACTCATTTAGACACCCCAATCTGAGCCTTCGAGGAGGATGGGCACTCCCTGCTTGACTCCACCAGGAAACAGATAAAGAATAGCTTATCCACTCATATATACATATTTATTAACTGTCATACATGCACATATACATACATATATATTCACATACAAAGACATATACATGTATACACATATATAAACATTCATACTTGCTTGCCTTCATCCATTCCTGGCACTACCTTGCCCCACAAGAAACAGTATTGCAACCCTCTGTTTCAGGAAGGTAGCCCCAGAAAAACAGCTCCCTATGCACATCCAGGCCCCAAAGACCTTTCCATGGTTTACCCCAGACGTTTCACATGCCCTGGTTCAGTCCACTGACAGCATGTTGACCCCTGTATACCACATCGTTTCAGTGCACTCTATTCCTTGCATGTCTCTCACCCTCCTGCTCAAAAACCCACCCGATTGCTCAAAATCTTTTTCACTCCACCCTTCCACCTCCAATTTGGTCTCCTGCTTCTCCTTGTTGCCTCCACCTCTGACCCATATATCCTCTGTCAATCTTCCCTTACTCATTCTCTCCATATGTCCAAACCATTTCGATCAAACCACTTCACACCACATATTGTCCTCAAACATCTAATTTCTAACACATTCACCCTCCTCCGTACAACCCTATCTATAGCCCATGCCTTGCAACCATATAACATTGTTGGAATTACTATTCCTTCAAACATACCCATTTTTGCTTTTAGGGTGGGAGCTGGGGACAGAAAATCCTCTCTTCCTGTTTTACTTTTCCAAATGAAGAAACAGAGAAGGGGCCAACTGAGGATTTTAAGCTTTTGAATGTATTTCGAGCCACTTTCAAGGATACAGAGTAAGTAGAAGAAACAAGGAATATTGATCTGAGAAACATGGAAAGGCTGACCAGAGTGGTAGAGTGACTGTCCTTCTATCTGGGAAAGCTGCTTTCTGAATTTAGCCTCATTTCGACAGTTTTTCCTATTTTTTTATATCTAATTTGTACATTTTTTCTTTCATTTTTATGGTGCTGTTATCCTTAATGAGAGGATTAAAAGATAAGCCCCTACATAAGTGACACAAGGGTAGAAAATTTTTTATTCCCCCCAATTTATTGGTTGAGAATGATCTTTTATATGTTAGAATATTGCACTTGATTCTGAGGCTGTCCTTACATATTATTTGTACTGTTGAATCCCCTCCTAAGAGAGGATTTCAGGTATGAAGACACCATATGGAATCTAAGAAATGTCTTTCGAAGAACTATTCAACTTCGTCTGCAAAAGGACCTTCACATTCCCTCTTGCAAGCCAGTTGCCATACCCCTGCTTACAAAGGAAATGAAATGCAAACAACTTGTATTTGCAAAGAAATGGAAGGATAGCTTGAGGTACAGTGGAGTAAGGTGATGTTTGCTGATGAAAGCTCCTTAAAGTGTGTGCTATCAAGGCAGGGGAGGTCACAAGGTGCCAGCTGGTATGACTCTTTGTTTCACAGTGAAGACTGTGAAACTCCCAGATAGTGATCTGGAGTTGCTTTAGTGGTACATTAGGTAGAGGAGGGTTATACTTCTTACCTAAAACACTAAAATGAATAGAGAGCAGTACATTAAGGTGCTAGAGTACCTTCTTCCTTTTTATGAGGTTCATGGATGCATTTATGCAGGATAGTGTCCCCTGCCATAATGCTTGAAAGGTGATGAATTGGTTATCAGAGAAAAATATTCAAGTGCTGGAGTGGCCTTCTGACTTCCCAGACCTTAACCCAGTCGAGAACTGCTGGAATCATATGAAAGTCAAGCTTGCTTCCTGCAACTCCTCATCAGTGCCTTGATTCATTTAGGAGATCAAGACCCTGTGGACCCAAAACTTAGGCTTAGAATACTTCAGAAATGTTGCCAGTTCCATGCCCAGACATCTGCAGATGGTAATCATTGCCAAAGGAGAGATGACAGAGTACAAAAATGCAAGTTTGAAATTGCCTTTGAAAATATCTGGGGATGGACAAAGTTTTTTGTGGATAATAAGAATCATTGATGTGTTTGCCTAAATGTTTGATGCCCTATTCTGGTGTGGTATTGATAGATATCAAGCAGGAGCAGAGGAAAAGAGGCTGTACCAAGAAAATGGTTATCACTGAGGTTGTTGATTTACTATGCTTAGTTTAGGGAGTTATAAGTGCTGTTTGTTGATTTTAGTAAAGCTTATGAAAAGGTCCCATGGGAAAAGCTCAATAGACTCCTAAGGTTGTTAGATAGTGGTGGGAGAATACTTTTAATAGTGAACACTGTATAAGTGCACAAAGAATATTCTGAAAACTACAATTATTTCAGCATCCTTAGGGGTATGTTAGGGAGCTCCCACCACTATTTATTTATTTTCTGAATGGATCAGATGATAAGGAGAACTATTTCCAAGGATGGCTTTCTTGAAGGGTTGCATACTTGTTTAGTGATGGATGGTACTGTTATTCCTGCAGCTTCCTGTGAAACGTGTATGAGGAAACTCAGTGTATTGCTTGTCTGTTGTGATGAGGATGAGGAGGCAGAATGAAAACAAAATTTTTTGTTGTAGATAATGGTGAGAATGATAAAGTTTGAAAATAAGTTAGTGCTAGGAATATTTGTACTTTGGCACTTTGTTTGCCAACAATTGTAAAATAAAGATAGTGCAGTAGATAAAGAGATCCCATTCATATTTGGTTAACCACATATCCGGTTGAGCTCAGTAGACAATATGATATGTTGATTTAATGTTTACTTGGAGTTTGTAGTAATACATGTATGAATTTATTTGCTGTTACCACGAGGAAAATGAAACACAATGGGAACTTGCTGTTTTTCATTTTTTTTTCATGATTGTTAACAAATACTAGATCAGGCACACCACTGTGACCTATTGCGGTGTGAATTTACATTTTAATGAATTGGGGAATTACCATTAGACTACATTTTCTAAGACGAAGAAGTGCTCCTTAGAGTCATGCTTCAAAACAATGATGTTGCAAAGCCTTTACATATTATATATGATTTATGTAAAGGGGAAAATACTCCTGCATTCAGACGTATGTTTAAAGCTCTGGATTTTCTTGGTATCCACTGAGTAATCTAAGGAATACAGTTGTTGACAAGCCAGTCCCCCCAACGAAATATATAATGTACAAATCTAAGTCAAAACCTGACTTAACAATTCATGATGAATATTCTGTTGAAAATTTTATACCCAGCTACATGTGTAGATTATTATCAATATTAAAACTGATGCCATATGGCTTGAGAATCGAAACATGAAGATGGTGTTGAAAACCGGTAAGATTAAAGGTGTGCTTGTGTGATAAACAAAGTACAGGAAGAGTCTCGTGTTATTAGGTTGCCCTTTATCTGATGGCCATTATAGTCATTTTGGCATTTATTTCTCTTTTAATGATTTTTGTCTGAGAGGGACCCTGTGGTAGGTAGAAGTGGGCCAGCAGTCACTGACCAGGGAGGTATATCACTAGTACTGCCTGCCTGGGTATCTGAAGTGTTAGTGATGGCTGTATAGTGAACCAGCACTTCAGAGGTTGTTAAGTCATACTCCTGTCCCAGAAAGCTGCTTTTTTTTTTTTTTTTCAAACCATGGATGGACTGCTGGCATTCTGTCTACAAACATACAATCTCTTCATGTCCCACATAACACTCGACCACAACTCAAAAAACTCATCATTCTTTGTAACTCTAGTTTCCCTGCAGTGAGAGCTGTGCTCTAACCCTGCCTTTTAGCAAAATATTGGTAGCAATAGATAGAAGGAATAGGTAGCAGCATTTGTTAGAAATATTAAGTAGAAGCAGTGGGTACAAATATTAGGTGGGAGCATTAGGTAGAAGTAGTAGGTTGAAACATTAGGCAGGAACATTAAGTGTATTTTAACTTTCTAAAAGGGGAAACAGAAGAAGGAGTCACGCGGAGAGTGCTCATCCTCCTCAAAGGCTCAGATTGGGGTGTCTGAATGTGTGTAGATGTAACCAAGATGAGAAAAATGGAGAGATAGGTAGTATGTTTGAGGAAAGGAACCTGGATTTTTTGGCTCTGAGTGAAACAAAGCTCAGGGGTAAAGGGGAAGAGTGGTTTGGGAATATCTAGGGAGTAAAGTCAGGGGTTAGTGAAAAGGCAAGAGCAAGGGAAGGAGTAGCACTACTCCTAAAACAGGAGTGGTGGGAGTATGTGATAGAGTGTAAGAAAGTAAACTCTAGATTGATATGGGTAAAACTGAAAGTGGATGGAGAGAGATGGAACCTGGAGCATATGCACCTGGGCATGAGAGGAAGATCATGAGAGGCAAGTGTTTTGGGAGCAGCTGAGTGAGTGTGTTAGTAGTTTTGATGCACGAGACCAGGTTATAGTGATGGGTGATTTGAATGCAAAAGTGAGTAATGTGGCAGTTGAGGGAATTATTGGTGTACATGGGGTGTTTAGTGTTGTATATGGAAATGGTGAAGAGCTTGTAGATTTATGTACTGAAAAAGGACGGGTGTTTGGGAATACCTGAGTTAAAAAGAGAGATATACATAAGTATACGTATGTAAGTAGGAGGAGTGGCCAGAGAGTGTTATTGGATTACGCGTTAATTGATAGGCGTGTGAAAGAGAGACTTTTGGATGTTAATGTGCTGAAAAGTGCAACTGGAGGGATGTCTAATCATTATCTTGTGGAGGCAAAGGTGAAGATTTGTAGAGGTTTTCAGAAAAGAAGAGAGAATGTTGGGGTGAAGAGAGTGGTGAGAGTAAGTGAGCTTGGGAAGGAGACTTGTGTGAGGAAGTACCAGGAGAGACTGAGTACAGAATGGAAAAAGGTGAGAACAAAGGACATAAGGGGAATGGGGGAGGAATGGGATGTGTTTAAGGAAGCAGTGATGGCTTGCGCAAAAGATGCTTGTGGCATGAGAAGCGTAGGAGGTGGGCAGATTAGAAAGGGTAGTGAGTGGCGGGATGAAGAAGTAAGATTATAAGTGAAAGAGAAGAGGGAGGCATTTGGACGATTTTTTGAGGGAAATAATGCAAATGGGTGGGAGATGTATAAAAGATAGAGGCAGGAGGTCAAGAGAAAGGTGCAAGAGGTGAAAAAGAGGGCAAATGAGAGTTGAGGTGAGAGAGTATCATAAAATTTTAGGTAGAATAAGAAGATGTTTTGGAAGGTGGTAAATAAGAAGAGGTAGTAAAAGCTTTTCAGAAGATGAAAGCCGGCAAGGCAGCGGGTTTGGATGGTATTGCAGTGGAATTTATTTAAAAAGGAGGTGACTGTATTGTTGACTGGTTGGTAAAGTTTTTTAATGTATGTATGACTCATGATGAGGTGCTTGAGGATTGGCACAATGCTTGCATAGTGCCATTATACAAAGGCAAAGGGGATAAAAGTGAGTGCTCAAATTACAGAGGTATAAGTTTGTTGAGTATTCCTGGGAAATTATATGGGAGGGTATTGATTGAGAGGGTGAAGACATCTACAGAGCATCAGAGTGGGGAAGAGCAGTGTGGTTTCAGAAGTGGTAGAGGATGTGTGGATCTGGTGTTTGCTATGAAGAATGTATGTGAGAAATACTTAGAATAGCAAATGGATTTGTATGTAGCATTTATGGTCTCTGGAGAAGGCATATGATAGAGTTGATAGAGATGCTCTGTGGAGGGTATTAAGATTATATGGTGTGGGAGGCAAGTTGTTAAAAGCAGTGAAAAGTTTTTATTGAGGATTTAAGGCATGTGTACGTGTAGGGAGAGAGGAAAGTGATTGGTTCTTAGTGAATGTTGGTTTGTGGCAGGGGTGTGTGATGTCTCCATGGTTGTTTGATTTGTTTATGGATGGGGTTGTAGGGAAGTGAATGCAAGAGTTTTGGAAAGGGGCAAGTATGCAGTCTGTTGTGGATGAGAGAGCTTGGGAAGTGAGTCTGTTGTTGTTCGCTGATTCGTGTGAGAAAATGCAGAAGCTGGTGACTGAGTTTGGTAAAGTGTGTGAAAGAAGAAAGCTGAGAGTAAATGTGAATAAGAGCAAGGTTATTAGGTACAGTAGGGTTGAGGGTCAAGTCAATTGGGAGGTAAGTTTGAATGGAGAAAAACTGGAGGAAGTGAAATGTTTTAGATATCTGGAAGTGGATCTGGCAGTGGATGGAACCATGGAAGTGGAAGTGAATCATAGGGTAGGTGAGGGGGCAAAAGTTCTGGGAGCGTTGAAGAATGTGTGGAAGTCAAGAACATTATCTTGGAAAGCAAAAATGGGTATGTTTGAAGGAATAGTGGTTCCAATAATGTTATATGGTTGCGAGGCGTGGGCTATAGATAGAGTTGTGTGGAGGAGGATGGATGTGCTGGAAATGAGATGTTTGAGGACAATATGTGGTGTGAGGTGGTTTGATTAAGTAAGTAATAATAGGGTAAGAGAGATGTGTGGTAATAAAAAGAGTGTGGTTGATAGAGCAGAAGAGGGTGTTTTGAAATGGTTTGGTCACATGGAAAGAATGAGCGAGGAAAGATTGACCAAGAGGTGGAGGGAATGAGGAGAAGTGGTAGACCAAATTGGAGGTGGAAAGACGGAGTGAAAAAGATTTTGAACATGCAGGAGGGTGAAAGGCGTGCAAGGAATAGAGTGAATTGGAACGATGTGGTATACCGAGGTCGACGTGCTGTCAATGGATTGAACCAGGGCATGTGAAGCGTCTGGGGTAAACCATGGAAAGTTTTGTGGGGCCTGGATGTGGCAAGGGAGCTGTGGTTTCAGTGCATTATACTTGACAGCTAGAGACTGAGTGTGAACGAATGTGGCCTTTGTTGTCTTTTTGCACACATGCGGGGGGAGGGGGTTGTTATTTCATGTGTGGTGGGGTGGTGATGGGAATGAATAAAGGCAGACAGTATGAATTATGTACGTGTGTATATATGTATATTTCTGTGTGTATATATATATGTATATGTTGAGATGTATGGGTATGTATATGTGCGTGTGTGGACATGTATGTATATACATGTGTATGTGGATGGGTTGGGCCATTCTTTCGTCTGTTTCCTTGCGCTACCTCGCTAACGCAGGAGACTGTGACAAAGCAAAATATAATAATAATATAATAAATATTAAGTGGACACATTAGGTTGAAGCCTCTGGACTGTGCTAAGGTTGCTCTTTGCCAGTGGCCAGTTTAGGATAGGGCACTAAAAGCTAAGAAGTGGTAATGGAGTTCACCAGTTATGGGGACTCTTTTGCTATGACCACTCCCTTGAGGGAGCTCGCAAGGGAATGGTCATCAGAAGGATAGATAGGTAGATAGTTGTAACTCTGCATGTTCTTTATTTCCTTTTTCTGGAGAGATGTGCTTGATATTGATTATGTCTTGAAGTAACACATTAACATGTGAGCTGTTATTTATTTATTTATTTATTGATGAGTATGATCTATATGTTGCAATCACATATATTTTGTAATTGGGTATTTTTCTGGACATACAGAGAATGTGTAAACTTACTTACTCATGTGTCTTGTGTTATTTTGTAGTATGTTTTGTTGTATAGGTTCCATAATCACTTTAGTTGGTTGTGAGCAGCTGTTTCGTATTTACAGGATATTTATTCACCAGAGTATGCTGTACTACAAATACACTTTTTTTTGTTGAAGGCTCCAGTCAGACAAAAACCATATCAAGGCTGGGCCTTAACTGAAATGTAGGGAGAATTATGAAGTGGAAAAAGAAAAGACAAGGGAAAGTAGTTACAAATTTTTAAGAAAGTGAAAAACCAGTCTTTTGAAATGTGTCAGGTCATAGTTATTGGGAAAGACACGGGAAGGGAGAGCATTCCGAAGCTTTGATGTGTAGAGAAAGAAGCAGATATCAATACAGCCCACCCTTGAATTCCTGATTGCCACACAATAATCATGCGATGCAGCAGCTTGCCTAGTGTTGCATGTTCTAGCAAGTGGTGTGGGCACACAAGCAGCCAGTTCTTGGGAGCAAAAACTAAAGTAATACCCATAGAAGAGGGAAAGTGAAAGACCATTGTGGCATAGGGCAAGGGGGTCAAGTTTGGAAGTTAGCCTGGGATAGTTTATAAGACAGACTGCTTTCGACTCAAGTAGTCAAGTAAGGATGCAGTGTGAGAGCAGTACTCCACACAAGGACGAATCATTTCCTTGTATAAATGGAGCAACTGTTCAGAAGAGAAGTTTCAGCATCTAAACAGGACACACAGTTTCTTAGAAGCAGACTTAACTGTTCTTGTAATGTGGGGTTTCCAAGAATGAATGGATGGTATAGTAATACCAAGTATGTTCATTGAGTCAAGAGGTAGAATTACAGAACTGTCAAAGGGGAGATTTGAGTTGTGAGGAGTTTTCGATAAAGGGATGGGTAGAAACTGGGTCTTGGAGGCATCAAACTTGACAAAATTTCACGTACCCCACTGGTGAAGCCGTGTCAAGACGAGATGCATCTTGAGTGAGAGAAGAGTCATCAGCATATGAGTGTATTGGATTACTTTTAGAGGAGAGGAAATCATTGAAAAAAAGGAGATAAAATGTAGGGGGCAAGACAGATGGAGAAAAGGGGGAAGGCTGCTCCATCAACAACCAAAGAGATAGATCGGCCAGAGAGGAGGTTAGATATGAAGGAGCAAAGTGAGGGAGGGAAACCAAAAGAGGGGAGCTTAGAGATGAGACCCCAATGCCACACCCTATCAAAAGCCTTAGATATGTCAAGGGCAACTACACCTGACTCTCCAAAATCTTTCAGGTATGATGACCAGACATTAGTATGATAGGAAAGAATATCACCAGTGGATCTCATTTTACAGAAGCCATACTGGTGACCAGAGAGAAGATTGTGGTTTTCAAGATGCTAAAGGATATGGGAGTTGAGGAGGGATTCACAGACTTTGGAAATGGTAAATGTCAAAGCAGTGGGATGATAGATAGAGGGGTCAGAATGGTCACCCTTCTTAGGGATAGGATGTATCAATGCATGCTTGCAAGGAGAAAGAAATGTTTTGGTTTTTAAACAGAAATGGAAGGACAAGCAAGCACAGGTGATAATTCAGAGGCGCACTATTTCAGTACATGGGGATAGATGTCAACAGAACCATAATCCTTGCTCGTGTCCACAGAAGGAAGCACTTTTTGGACAGTCCGAAAAGAGATTAAGGGAAGTGGCATAGGATTAGTAAGAGGAGCATCATGGGGTGGAGGAATGTTAGAGTCATCTAAGGTGGATTTAAAGGAGAAACAGGAACTGAAGAGAATTGCTTTGTCTATGGGAGAGACAGCTTTAGCACTGTCAGGCGGAAAAGTGAAGGGAAGGTAGAGTGGCAGAAGTTGTTAGAGATGCCCTTAGCTAAAGACCAGAAAGACTTATCAGTGGATGACAAGGAGTGGTTATTGCAATTCCTTTGAATAAAGGAACACCGCCTCATGGATAACTTGGTTGCAGCAATTTCAGGCAGTGATAAAAGCTGAATGGGAGCCTCAGGAAGGAGAGTTTTCCAAGCCTGATATGTCTGATCCCTTGTCTGAATGGCCTTGGAACAGGAACAGTTGAACCATGCATTTGAGGAAGAGGGGATAAATGCTTCTGTTCCCACAAGAATAACCTCTGCTGTGCATTTGGCAGAGACAAAAGCACCACAAAGATTGATTTGTGTTAATTTATGGTGGTGTTCCTGGCAAATTTTTTGTGCACCCCATGCTCATCCTGTGAGCGGTAGTGCAAAAGGATTGCAGGGGTCGCAAAGGGTCTTCCCTGAGGGTTGATATTACATAAGATGTTACAATGCATATTTCAGCAATACTTAGTTTGATATGGTAAGTTTTACCAAGTAGATGCAAAAAGTGAGTAGAAATTTAACATTTCAGGTATCTTGTTATTAACAGTAAGATGTGACATCTCTTGCAGGGTTTATTTAGATCTATCCCTAAAAGGCTCAGTTTTTTCACAATCTAAGACATAGCGTTCTAGCTTGTGTCCAAATCTTTGAACGCAAACTTCACAATTCACACATTTAACATCTGCGGTTAGGCCAAAGCGCCAGTAGTACTATAGCCTAGCCTTAGTCTAGCAGTTACAATATCATGTAATTTGCTGATATTACTTTTTTCACATACATCTTTTACCTTACACATTTTAGTGATGGAAAATGTTTCTACTTATGCTTATCTGAACTTGTCTTCATGCTTCAAGGAGGTCAACTAGTTCCTGTCTAATTGCAGGTTTGAGGCTTTTAATTGACAACTCAACATTGTTTTCAGCATCACCTTTACTAAGTGCAAGTTTGGCTGAAGCATCCGCTATTCATGCTCACAGAGGCCTATATGAGAAGGAATCCATACAATTTGATTTGAATCCCTTAAGCAATAATGTTTGAGTATCTTGCTTCAGAGACCAGCATGTTTTATTCTGATCTCAGGGTGTTAAGGACAAGTAGTGAAGATAACTGTCTGTGGCAGTGATTTCTGCCTGCTCAAGAGCAATAAGTATGGTGAACAGTACATTTAGTAGAGTAGATGCCCAGTTGTTTATTCTAACATTTGTCTCTTAATTTATTACCTTGGGCTTGATCACAATGGCAGCACTGCCTGCCCTCCCAGTGGCAGAGTTGCAAAAACCATCAGTATAAATGTACTGGGCTATGTTATTGTCAGTCTAAAGTTTCTATATATGTTCAAGAGCAGTGGTCTTAGCTAAATGTTGAAGGTGAAGATTATAAGTAATTAGTGTCTTCGGTGTAGTGTAGTAACGTCAAAGGAAGTTAATTGCCAGGAAGGCAGGATACGCTACTGCTTTCTAATTCTACTCAAATTATGTACACCAAACTTGTCATGTTATTTGGATCCATTTAGATTCACTTGTGCCATGGCATATATGGTTTAACAATTCTTTAGAGACAACACTATCTGGATCACCAGGCAGAAGTTTCAGTCCTGTTATAAGATAGATTTCAAGTATTCTGTCCTCAGTGCTGGGAATGCCAAGTTCTTTCTGCATATTGAGTACTTTAGTGTACTTTGGGCAGTCAAGAATGATTCTTCAGGCTTCATTTTGCATTTTTTCAAGTCTGTTGATACCTTTGCTGTTGTGTCAGAATAAAACTGGTGTATGGTAATCCATTGGAGACCTAATATAAGCTAAGTACATCCTTTTAACAATTCTGATATTTGCACAGATAGACTCAAGCTCTTAGAGCTGTTTCCACATAAGAGAAGTGATTTACCCAAGGAAAGTTGGAAAAGAAGTTACGTAAGTTATTCCAGTCAGCTGCTGGAGGGGGAGGTGCTGTTAAAGATAGATAGATTTATGAGAGTGTGATCACATGAACCAACTGGGTGTGAGATTGTGTATTTACAGCGGGATGGACCAGAGGTAAAAAATGAATCCAGAGTATTAGGAGAATGGTCACAGCAGTCAGGAATACTGGTAGGATGGGAGACAATTGTTCAAAATCTATGGTGAACATTGAAATCTCTGAGGTAGAGGATCTTGGCTTGTGGGCAGTTCATCCTCTACCTCTTAGTTAACTATTGTGGAATTGGAAGCCTTCCATCTCATTCATTCACTTGGAATCACCTCAGTTCATTCCTCCCTTTCTGTAGGTTGCGATGTTGTTCCTCTCTTTCTTTTTTGCAGGTATGACTTTGGTCATTGTTCTCATGAACTGTTTATGTCACCACCCTCAAGGTCCCCTCAATCTACATAGACCTTAATGTGGTGGTGGGGTTTGTGTGGAGCAGTGATGGCTTGAGCTATGGTAGCAGGGATTATCTTTCTCTGGTAGGTTTAACCATGCTGCACAAGTCAGCTTTGAGCTCTCAGACAAACACATGTAGGCTGTTTTCTCTCCTATACTGTTCATTCTTCCCTTGGTCTATCAGAACTGAAATTGGTCATTTGTTTGAGTTAAAATGAATTTTTATGATAGAATGTTCTAAACTTTATTAAGAGTACTGAAAAGCCTTAGATGCTCCAGTGCTTGGCTTATAAGCCTAGATTTTATTATTCAATCCCACCCTCAAGGTTTGTACCTTTGGCATGCATTCGGCTACTGCTTGACAAAGCTTGTGTGTGGAGACCAACCTCTTGAGGACTGGCTGTTCTGATGACACCTTTTCCTTCAAACAGCTAAACTGTCGATTTTTTTTCCTTCTTTTGTCTCATGTTCTTCAAATAACATTTCTTCCTTTACCATTCAGGTCTACAAACACTTGCAGTGCTCTGATTAATTCTACTTTATTTCTCTCTCTTTTTTTTTTTTACTTTTTTCTTTCACTCAAAATGGCCTTGATTAGTAGATGATTTTTTTTACTTTTTTCTTTCACTGAAAATGGCCTTGATTGGTAGATGATATTTGCCTGTGCCATATGGGTCTCTGAAAAAAACTATGTGAAGACTGGCCAGTCTGCTTTCCTGTAGTTTCAGTTTTTGGTGGTTGTGCTGATTGTATGGGCTAGATGGATTATTAGGTTGGGCTGGTGGTTGGAGGATAGTTTGTGTTGTGCGCTTCAGGTCATCCTTGTGTGTAGAACTGATGAGCAGATTGTGATGTCTGACAAGGTCAGCTGCTTGGTGGGAGTCTAGTTGGTTGGTTGCATAGCTTAAGGTTATTGAGAGGTTAGAGTTGGTGTATGGATAGTTCACCTCAGGGATCTTTTGGGTATGTGCATTGAGCCAAATGGATTTAATAGCAGGAACTGAAATTTCCATGGAAGTAAGTGTTTGGCATGTTGGTAAGGTTCTAAAACTATATATCATGTGATGCAGCAACTTGCTGAGTATTGCGTGGTCTAGCTAATGGTGGGGTCTAACAAGCAGCCTGCTTTTGGAAGCAAAAATCAAAGTGATACCTATTGAAGACAGAAAGTGAACCAACTTTGCGGCATAGGGCAAGTGGGTCAAGTTTTGCAGTTAGCCTGGGAGAGCTTTTGATTTGACTCTGTGAAGTGAGGTTGCAGAACTAGAACCACCCCAGATGTAAGAGCAGTATTTTGTTGAAGAAAGGAAGTCTGATATAATGGAGGAAAAATGTAGATGGAACAGAACCTTGAGGGACACCACTGTTGATAGAGAAAGGAGATGTTGATCCATTGGTAGCCAAGGAAATGATCAGCCAGAGAGAAAGCTAGATATTAGGGAGCAGAATGAGGGAGGAAAGCCAAAAGAGGGAAGCTCAGAGATGAGACCTTAGTGTTACACCCTGTCAAAAGCTTTGGATATATCACCACTCTCCCATACAACTTATCAGTTACACTCGACAAACTTATACTTTCAAACGCTCACTTTTGTCCCATTGCCTTCTATGCAGAGGAATTATACATGCATTCTGCCTGTCTTTAGGCACCTCATCATGATACATATATACATTAAAAATCCTATCTGACACAGTCATCCCTTAAGAAATTCATCTGCATTACCATCCACTCCTGCTGCCTTGCCACATTGTATCTTATGTTAGGCTTTTTCACCTTCTCTGTCTTCACCAAACCACTTTCCATGATTCTCACTTCTTACACCTCCCTAACCCAAGTTCCCTACACCTGCCACCCTATCGTTAGGCGCAATCAACAATCCCTAAAAATACTCACTCCATATCATCTTCCTCTTCACAACAGTCAGTTACCATTTCCCCATATGCCCCTTTCACTGATATTACCATTTATTCTCTAGTTTTTTTCACTTTTAACCTCCTCCCAAACCATGTTTTTATTCTCTGTAAGGCCTTTTTTTTTTTCAACCCCACACCTTCCTCATGACTCTTTGCTGCTTTCTTTTGTACATCTTCCAAATTATTTGTACTCCTTCTCCGTAAGTAAAAACACCCTTCTCTTCTCTTTCACTAGCAACTTGATTTTTATCATTCCAACACTCGGTACCATTTCTTACCTGCTCATCTACCATTTTTCTTACACATACCAGGGCTACTTCCCTAAGTATCTCCCATTTCTCCATCCACTCCCTTAGCCTCATTTACTTTCACCTTTTGTCACTCAGTCTCTCTTGGTACATCTTTACACAGGTCCTTTCCAAGCTCACTTTTATAATGCTCTTCTCACTTATATCATTTACCTTTTTCCACAGATATACATGGATGAGGAATGATGGAAGAGAATAGCAGAAGGATTTGATTGACTATGTGGCAGTGGACAAAAGATCAAGAAAGGCCTTGCTAGATGCCAGAGTTGTGAGAGGATTTTTTCGAGACTGACCATTTCACAGTTCTTGTGTGGATGAGGATCATGGAGAAGTGGAGGTATGAAGTAAGGAGGAATAGAGGTAAAAGTGTTGCCAAGCAAGAAGATGAATCTTCGATGAATCGGAAAAATGCTGACTGGAGTATGAAAGGAAGGTAACTGAAAGCTGTGAAGGAAGTACAGTGAATGTAGGGATACAGTAATGCATGAAAGAGGTGTTTGAAATGTTTAGAGAAATACTATTAATGGTTGTAGAATTAGTAGTTGATACAGGGTTGTCAGATATAGGAATAAAAAGGGCAGTGCATAGTGGACGTTAGAGATTATAAATGCTGTGTAAGAGAAGAAAAAGGCATATGGTAGATTGCTCAATATGAATGTACCAACGGAAGTTCAACAAAGGAGGAGGGAAGAATATAAAATATATAAGAAAAATGTTAAGAAGCTGTTAGAGGAAGGTAAAGAGTAGATGAAGATTTTGGAAAAACTGAGAAAAATTTTGGGATAAGAAGAAATTATGTTGGAAGAGGGTAAAAAAGGAAGGAGGTGGATGTAAGAATGGAAATGATAGATAATGAGAGAAGTAAGGAAAGGGAGTTGCTAAATCAAAAGGAAGAAGTCAAAGGAAGATTAAAATTGTATTTTAAAGAACTAATGTGGGAGAAAGATGACAGCAGTTATTACATGCGTAGTATGGAGGATGAAATGAAGATGATACAAGTGTAAAGCCTTAAAGCGAAATGGGAGTTGATAAGGGCAATAATGGGGCTAAAGGTAGGAAAGGCACCTGGAGTGGATGGGATTATGACTGAAATGCTGAAGTTTGGGGAAGAAAGTATGATAGAGTGGATGCATCTGCTATGTAATTTTAGCATAGAAACAAGGTTGTGCCTGAGGATTGGATGGAAGCGGTTATTGTTCCTTTATTCAAAGGAAAAAGATGCTAAGGTTTTATGTAGCAATTAGTGGGGAATAACTTGGTTAAGTATACCAGGAAAAGTGTATGCAAGAATGTTGAATGTTAGGGTGATGGAAGTGACTCAATGCAGAATAAGTGAGGAGCAAGGGGGCTTTAGGAAAGGTAAGGGATGTGTATCTGATTTTTGTGGTAAAGATGATGGTGAAAAATTGTTCAGCAAAAGGTAAAAAGTTGCATGTAGTTAGATCTGGAGAAAGCACATGACAAAGATGGGTGGAATGCTTTATGGGATGTGTTAAGTATACATGGGGTTGGGAGACAACTGTTGGATGGTTTGAAGGCCTTCTATAGAGGAGCAAATGCTGTGAGAGTGGATGGAGAGGTGATTGAAAGTTTCAGTAAACTTGTGGGTGCGAGGCAGGGCTGTGTGCTTTCACCGTGACTTTTTAATATATATTTGAATAGAGTGATAAGAGTGATGAAAACAAAACTAGAGAAAAGGGGCACAGAGATGGAGTGTAGCAGTGAGATATAGTGGCTAATGGCAAGTCAGTTTGTGTATGATACTGTGTTGTATGCTGAGAGTGAAGAGGGGCTGCAGAAGGCTATAAGTGTGTTTTATGATGTGTGTAAGCATAGGCAATTGAAGGTAAATGCATGTAAAAGTGTAGTAATGATGTTTGAAAGTAGAGTGAAAGTATAGATTTTGTAAAGCCATATAGAGTGGGAGAGAAAAGTGGACTAAATTGTGCTTTGGATATGGGGAGGGGGGAGAAAGACTGGAAGAGGTGAGGGAATTTAAGTATTTAGGAGCTGTCATGGATAAGTTTGGTGATATGGAAGGAGAGATTAGGGAGAGAGCAGTACAGGGTAGAAGAGTCATTTAGACCCGTAATAGAATAATGATGGGTAGAAGTAAAAGTATGGTAGTGAAGAGAAGATTAAGGGATAGCATAGTCCTTCCAACCTTGACCTATGCAGCTGAAACATGGAATGAGTAACAGAAGTCAAGAATCCAGACTGGAAATGAGCTATTTGAGAACATGTGGTGTGACCAGATGGAATGAAGAAAGAAATGAGAGATGTGGCATGGCAGGGAATGAATTGAGGAGTGGTAGAGTGGGTGAAATGTAACATGAGAGGAATCCACCTGTGACTTAGGCAAATAGTGTGGAAGAATACTGGAGGGAGAGAAATGGTGTAAGCGAGGGAGGCAAGTAAGGACTGGGATAAGTGAACTCTTGTGCTGTGACCACCCCTTGGTGGGACTTCGTGGAGGGAACAGGCATTAGAGATATAGATAGATAGATAGATAGACACACATTAGACAAGGAAAATCCATACCAACCATCATCCCCCCATATCAAAAGAGAGAAAAGTGTACTATTTTTAGGGGGTAATTTTATCAGTAATGAACTTTCTGCACATATTCTGTAGGGAAAAAACAATCTGTTTTTCCCTACAAGTGGGTGAAGGTAATTTTTGAGGAACTGTGCACTTAGGGGTCATCTACTTAGTTCTTGGATTTTATGCACTTGTTGACTAAGTACTATGCATTTTCCCAAATTAGTACAAATAAACAAGATTCTAGTGTACAATATATCTTATAACAAGGGACATCATAAATGTATGAAAGGGTGAATCATACACTTCAAATGATGAGTGTTTCAAGAGATATCAAATGATGAGATAATACCATAAGTGAACAATTATGATGAAGTTTAGTGATGGCCAATATGCGCACACTTAAGATCTTTTATAATTTTTCCATTTTAAATTCACAATTACAATTGAACCAGCTTTTTTGATTAGATTCTTAACCTGATTCATAACCGTTTTATTGTAACCCTCTTTTACACGTCTATTAGTAGCTCTATTATCTCATTTACTTGACAGCTCAGTTTCAACAGTCTATATCTCTAAAACCGGTTAATGATGAAGGTATATTGATTAAAACAAAAATGAGAGATTTCATGTGGTTTATTGTTAATGAAATGGGTTCCTCCAACTAGACTCCAGTTTTGTACTAATTACTCCCCAGTGTAGTAGGGGATAAAACAAATTTTACTTTTTGATGTAATCAGAATTGAATAACTTACTGCTTAACATCTAATTACTTAAATGTATTTATTTTTGCTTGGCCCCGTAGTGCAACTCTGGCTGCTGGCTTAACTTCTACCTGGACCTATGTGTTTCTGCTCATATCTAGCTGTCACTAATTACTGAATTTTAGTACTGCCCTTCAGTCAATTGATGTTCAACACTTGACATGGGAGTGTTTCCAGCCTGGCTTGCCCTCAACACAGAACGTGATATCTTTCTAAGAACACTGATTTTGTGTTATAAGTTGGAGACTTCGCTATAGACTGGTTGAGTTGCTAGAGAGGAGGAAACCTCAGATAACACTTGTTGTTGGAGATAATATTTGGTGTAGGACCAGGGAGATTTGACGGTAAGAGTTAAATCATAACACTTTCTTTTAATAAATGTTTTTGCCTGACTTAATGAAGAACAGCTTTGTAATGATTTTGAAAAGTAGGCTAATGTGGGGTATTGGGAGAAGGAAGAGCTTCCAGACTTGAGATGATCTGTCTACATGTGGCGACAGTCAGCAAAATGATTAATACATTGTCAGTCAACAGAGAATTTAAGCTCTGACCGAAATTGTGTGTGCCTGTCAATTGAACCTCACAGATAACAAAACTACATGTATTGAGAAATTTGCCAGTATACTACAACACTGTTAAGTAATTAGTAAGATATCAGAGGTCTTTTGAATTTGAAGTTTATTTCATCTCATTAAAATTTGCATAAATTTTTACAAAGCAATTAAAACAAAACATAATAGCGACTCAGTTATTCAGTATATGTCATTCATATTGATTTTTATCATAATTTTTTTCAGATAGTAATAATTTAAGAATTTTTGCAAATTATTTTAACCATCATCAATTATAAAGTACACTTTCCACGTAAATGTCACATGTTACTAAATATCCCTTATTACCACTATATTACAACCCTCCCATAGCCTCAGAGCATTTCTGAAAAATGAGGGTTTTATGAAACACCCTGCCAACTAAATTTCCCACATTATGACTTTATCACAATCCTCCCATAGCCTTAGAGCATTTCTGAGAAATGAGTTTTACAAATCACCCTGCCGTCTTCTCCAAATAACTTTAGTGTCTGTCTTCAGGCTTAATCTCTGTGCCTTTTTAATTCTCTTAGAATTTTTATATACTTATTTATTATACTTTGTCACTGTCTCCCACGTTAGCGAGGTAGCGCAAGGAAATAGACGAAAGAATGGCCCAACCCACCCACATACACATGTATATACCTACACGTCCACACAAGCACATATACATACCTATGCATTTCAACATATACATGTATATACTTACACAGAATACATGTATATACTTACACAGACATATACATATATACACATGTACATAATTCATACTTGCTGCCTTTATTCATTCGTGTCGCCACCCCGCCACACATGAAATGACAACCCCCTCTCCCCACATGTGTGCAAGGTAGCGCTAGGAAAAGGCAACAAAGGCCACATTTGTTCACACTGAGTCTCTAGCTGTCATGTATAATGCTCTGAAACTACAGCTCCCTTTCCACATCCAGGCCCCACAAAACTTTCCATGGTTTACCCCAGAGACTTCACATGTCCTGGTTCAATCCGTTGACAGCACATCGACCTCGGTATACCACATCGTTCCAGTTCACTATTCCTTGCATGCCTTTCTCCCTCCTGCATGTTCAGGCCCCGATCGCTCAAAATCTTTTTCACTCCATCCTTCCACCTCCAGTTTGGTCTCCCACTTCTCCTCATTCCCTCCACCTCTGACACATATATCCTCTTTGTCAATCTTTCCTCACTCATTCTCTCCATGTGACCAAACCATTTCAAAACACCCTCTCCTGCTCTCTCAACCACACACTTTTTATTACCACACATCTCTCTTACCCTTTCATTACTTACTGGATCAAACCACCTCACACCACATATTGTCTTCAAACATCTCATTTCCAACACAACCACCCTCCTCCACACAACTCTATCTATAGCCCACGCCTCACAACCATATAACATTGTTAGTACCACTATTCTTTCAAACATACCCATTTTTGCTTTCCAAGATAATGTTCTCGACTTCCACATATTTTTTTTTTTTCAACGCTACCAGAACTTTTGCCTCTTAGATTTTATTTTCAGTTTTTCTTGAGGTTATGCTAGTCCTCTTGATTTACATAGTTTCTCAAACTTCAGAGGAAGCCTACAAAGTCTCAGTTCTGTCTTCTGTGACTATCAGAGCTCTAAGATAAACTTCACATCACTCTTGACTTGCCCAATTTATAATTATCCTACAGTGACTTTAACTTCATTCGTAATTTTGCAACTTCTAATGCTAATTGCTTGTAATGCTTATTGCAGTTCTTAACATAACATCATATTTTTAGGCCGAAAGGTTAACCTTCTTCAAAATTATAAATGAAGCCATAGTTGATTTACTAATTCTGAAACTTTGGCTCTTTATGTCTAGTGATCCAGTTTGTTGCAGGACTTTTTCTAGCTATGCACTATACTGCCAATATTAATTTGGCTTTTTCAAATGTTGCCCATATTTGCTGATTCTTATTGACTCTGCACACCAGTGGAGCCTCATTCTTCTTCATCTGCCTGTACATACAAACTGAGGGATGAATGTATTACAGATCAAATATGTGAATGTATGTTTGTATAATAGTGGTGATCCTCTTTATAATTATAGCAACAGCTTTTCTAGGTTATGCACTTCTTTGAGGTCAAATATCTTTTTGAGGAGCAACTTTCTTGACCAACTTCTCAGCAGTCCCCTACATTGAAATTGATTTAGTTTAGTGAATGTGGGGAATGCTACCCTCAAATGATTTTGCTACCTTTCGCCTTCTCCAATTTATTGCCTCTGCAAGATCTGCATTACATATTTTATTCTTTCACCAATCAGGTTCTAATAACCCTCTCAGGTTATTAGATAAAGTCCCCTTTCATCCATACTTTTCATACAAAGACATTGTAGGGTTCATTGTTTTACTAGCAATGCCTGTTTTATTTACTCTACTTAATCCATATTTATTAGGAGATGCTGATAATTTTATTCCTGCTAACCCCCCGTATCCACACCATCTCACATTCAGCCAGAATGATACTTTCCATTTACTTACACCATTTTATGATCCATCCCAAATAAGCTTGGGGGTGTTATTGTAGTAATCGTAATAATTCTTCCTTTCACCCATTTTTCCTAATTCCATAGCTTGACATTTCATCCTGTGAGCCATTTTATATTCTGATCTCTTGTTGTGGTTCTCATTCTTTTTACCTGAATTAATGCTCAGTCACACACACTACCATTAATTTTTCATTAGCTATTTGCCATTATCATTTTACTGTGAGTTACATAGAGTTAGATGCATGTTCCCATGGGCTACTGTTAATCAGGATGTTTGAACATGTAAGAGCTGATCTGTTATTTGAACACGTTGAATGAGTGTTGACGGACTCCCATATAACCCCAGTCAGTGTGACCCGAGGGACACACACACTGGCCAACATCGTCACACTGTTCACTAGAGTGTGTCGTAGTGGTGTGTCATAAGACTTTAGCCCAGAGTACTACAGATGTACGTACATGTTTTTTTTGTAATAAATCTACAAAGGCTGCCCGATCTTCATTGAGTACCACCCACGAAGAAGACCTGATTTCTTTCCTATCAACTCAACCTTATAGACCCATATATTATCACCTGACAAATTCTACCAAACTAAAGGATACATATAGAGAGAAATCAAGTTAAAGATAAAAGTATTTACAATTTTATTTATATTCAGCACTCATCCTTGAAAATACATATATAACAAAACTTTGTATTAAGGTTACGTTTGTTGATATTTTAAAATGGGTCATGCTTGAGGCCAGTATTCAAAGGGAACCTCTGCGCACCAGTTAGAGGCAGTTTCCTTTCAGCTTCTCGAATCAACTTACGAACATCACTCCTGTAATTAAGAAAAAAGGTTTAACAAAAGTTAGAGCAAAAACCAGAGCATTCCCATCCCTTGCTTTATGCAGGAGTTACGTTCAGTGAAAACCAAGCACAGAGAAATTGCACATAGTAAATACAGAGAAAAACAGGATTTTTTTTTTTGGGGGGGGGCACAATTTCTACCCCACACATCCAAACAGTAGCAAATTTTGACTGCATAAAAAGAGGGACTAACAGAAAGGTACAAGAGCTGAAAAAAGGGGTACATGGAGATGGGGAAAGAAGGTACTGAACTTCAGAGAGAACAAGAAAATACATTTGAAAAAGAAAAAGAAAGTGATGAGGAAAAGAGAATGATGGGGTAGACAGTAAGACATAGGATTGGGAATATGTTGAGAGACAAATATGAGAAAGAGGTCGAATGAGTACACACTTTGACAGACTGCTCATTGTGTTTCATGATACAGAGGCTGATGTTGCTTGAGAAGTGCCAGCATGCAGAGAACTGTAGTGAGTAGGTTGGTAAAAACATGGATGAAGGCATCATGTATGAATATGTACATGAGTATATATGTATATGTCTGTGTATGTATACATTGAAATGTGCATGTGCATGTGTGGGTGCTTATGTACATACATGTGTATGTGGATGGGTTGGGCCATTCTTTCGTCTGTTTCCTTGTGCTACCTCGCTAACGTGATAGACAGCATCAAAGTATAATGACTAAATAAAAATACATACGATGAGTACCTGAGAGGGTGGTGTTCACAGTGCAGCTGACTGTGGAAGGGCAATGTGTCTTCGGCATGTATGCGTACTAGGTGTGTTTTGAAAAATGTGAGAAATAATAGGAGAGAGAGTAATGTTAATGTAGCATTTTATAAAAGCAACATTAACATTTCCTTAAATATGAGAAGAATGTGTATATGACTGACAGAGATGCATTATGGAAAATGCTACAGATACATAGAGTAAATGGAAAGCTACTGAATGCAGTGAAGAGTTTTTTACCAGGTATGGCATGAATGGTTACTGATGGTGTATCTGTATCAAGAATGTGTGATGTCACCATGGCTATTTAATGTTTATACATAGGTTGGTGAGGGAGGTAAATGCAAAAGTATTTGTATATAACACAGCTTTGGTGGCAAACTCCAAAAGTTGGTGAAGAATTTGGAAGTGTGTGTTAAAGAAGAATTTGGAAGTAATGGTGAACAAAAGTAATTTGACAAGGTGCAACAGTGGGTGAGGGAAGATGGTTTGAGGGCATTTAACTTTGGAGGACCTGAAAGAAGTGAAGCGCTTAAATACATTGGAGAAAACTTAGCAGTAGTTGGAATCATAGGGGCTTAAGTATATCACAGTGTGGAATGGGAGGCTAGAGGTCCTCGGTGTATTATGAAGCATGTAGGACAGGTCATTGTCTGTAAGGGCAAAGACTGATATGTCTGAAGGTACATGAGCACTGACAATGCGATTTTTTTTTTTTTTTTTTTTTGCTTTGTCGCTGTCTCCCGCGTTTGCGAGGTAGCGCAAGGAAACAGACGAAAGAAATGGCCCAACCCCCCCCCCATACACATGTATATACATACGTCCACACACGCAAATATACATACCTACACAGCTTTCCATGGTTTACCCCAGACGCTTCACATGCCTTGATTCAATCCACTGACAGCACGTCAACCCCGGTATACCACATCGCTCAAATTCACTCTATTCCTTGCCCTCCTTTCACCCTCCTGCATGTTCAGGCCCCGATCACACAAAATCTTTTTCACTCCATCTTTCCACCTCCAATTTGGTCTCCCTCTTCTCCTCGTTCCCTCCACCTCTGACACATATATCCTCTTGGTCAATCTTTCCTCACTCATTCTCTCCATGTGCCCAAACCATTTCAAAACACCCTCTTCTGCTCTCTCATCCACGCGTTTTTTATTTCCACACATCTCTCTTACTCTTACGTTACTTACTCGATCAAACCACCTCACACCACACATTGTCCTCAAACATCTCATTTCCAGCACATCCATCCTCCTGCGCACAACTCTATCCATAGCCCATGCCTCGCAACCATACAACATTGTTGGAACCACTATTCCTTCAAACATACCCATTTTTGCTTTCCGAGATAATGTTCTCGACTTCCACACATTCTTCAAGGCTCCCAGAATTTTCGCCCCCTCCCCCACCCTATGATCCACTTCCGCTTCCATGGTTCCATCCGCTGCCAGATCCACTCCCAGATATCTAAAACACTTCACTTCCTCCAGTTTTTCTCCATTCAAACTAACCTCCCAATTGATTTGACCCTCAACCCTACTGTACCTAATAACCTTGCTCTTATTCACAATGCGATATGGATGTGAATATTGACCTTGAATGGAAAAGAAAGGAAGAGGGTGGATGTATTAGAAACAAAACACATGACTAATATGTGGTAATAGGTAGGTTGATCTTACATAAGATATTGCAGTCAGAAATAGGTGTAGTTGCAAGCATAGTAACTGAGTAAGTTAAACAAGATGTGCTGAAATGGTTTGGGCAGAACTTTGTGGCTCATACTGCAAAGAAAAATAAGCCGTAAAAAAAGCTCAATGTAGTTGCCAATTTGGAACAATGAGTTCAGTGTCTCATCTTCTTGATGCTGTTCTCCACACTTTGTTTTTCCATGGATGAGAATCATAATCCCAAGTAACAAGTAATCACCTGATTTTTACAAATGTTACATGGGTTGTATAAAATAATTTGGGTCATGGATGTACATCTGGTAACTCAAATGGTGCCAGTCACATTTCCCACCAGACACTGCTTTAATTCATCAGCCAATTCACCAGTACTCATGAAAATTTATCTCAAAAAATCTATTGGGTCCCTTTATTTCCTTATCCATGTACTTAAATATGATGCAATGTATACTAGCAGACAGTTTGTCTCCTTTTCATTTTTCCTGAGATGGGGCTCTGATGACAGGTTAGGCACAGTACCATCTCTCAAGTACCCCTAACCAACAGATTCCTGTAGCTTTTTCTAGTCGCAAAATATTCATATCGAGGTTTTTTGTTTTTTTTTGCTGTCCCCCACCCTTATTACTTTGCTTCCACTCAGGTTGAATTTAATCAAACATCTCAGACCACCTTAGAGTTTGCGTAGATTCCCTTGTAGTTCATGCAATCTCATCGCTCCTTACTTCTCTCATGGCCTTGGCATCAATTGCAAACATAATCAGGGGTGAATACAGTCCTTCTGGTAAGATATTTAATAAAGAAGACCAGTCATCCCAGAACTGATCACTGTGGTATACCACTATTGACCTCAACCCATTTTGAGAAGGCTTCTCTGACATGTTTTTTCCCTTCCACTAAGGGAATTTTCTGTTCATCATCATATTCCTGCCTGAAGATTTAGCTCCTTTGCTAAACTCCAAAGTGGTATATTGCCAAATGCTGTTAGCAGTTCAGATACACACCATCTACCCACCCTTCACTACTGTATAAAATGGAGGTTACTCATAAAAGTCTAAGAGGTTTGTTATGTATAACTTTCTTCCCTGAATTTTGATGTCTTTCACTTAAGTAGTTTCTCCTTTCTTTTCTGAGTATTTATCCAATGTTTTATTATCAATATCCATCAGAGTGGCTAGTATCTAGTTCATCAAAATTTCCTGGTCTACCTGTGGGTTAATTCTTCAGACTTCCTCACTCCCTAGGCACAAAGAATGTAGTTAAAATATCACATGATGATGTTTGCCATCCTTATGAAAACATCATATAATGTTGGCTGCCATGAGAAGGTTCAAGATACAAAAAGCATTTGCCCTCTTCCACTTCCTTGGGACTCTCCCTTCTTCCAGTCACACCTTGAAAAACAAGGATATTTGCTCATCATCTTCCTAAATATTGAGAAACTTAATAAGGGGCATGAACCTTATATGGGTCCAGATCCTTCAGCTGTTTCTTCTCTAGCAATTTTGATGCTTTCCGAGACCTCTTTCCCCATTCCACCTCTGGTGTTGGGAGTAAAGTGTCTTAAACTGAGAAAACACCTTCGAGCTATTCATTCAGCTTCACACACCTCTTCTCTCTATATCTCTTACCCTAATTAGGCACTTTTTTTCAGACAATACACTTCTGATGAATTTATTTAAACATTGTGAATTATATCCCTCTTATTCAAAATATAGTTTTCAAGATTTCTCAGTTCTTCATTTTTTATCCTGATATGCTCTTTCTTTCGTATTGAACTTTACATGTGCATGTGTGAGCTTAATATTAAAAACGAAATAATACTGGATTTAAAAGAACATTTAAAGGAACAGAAAAGAAAAGTTGAAACATCACATGATGTTAGTTACCATCCTTATGAAAATATATATTGTTGGCTGCCATGATAGGGTTCAAAATAAGTACAGCATTTGCCCTCTTCCACTTCTTTAGGACTCTTATCTTCCTCCAGTCACACCTTGAAAAAAAAGCATATCTATTCTTCATACATCTATTAGCACACTATCTTCTGCAAATGTGAAGAAACCACCCAGGTGATGAACATTATATGGATGCAGTGCTTTCCAAGATCTCTTACCCATTTCACTGCAGTGATGTTGGGGCTATAGTGCCTTCCACTGAGGAAACACTTCTGAACTTTCCAATCAGCTTCTCACCCTAACCTAATAAGGTACTTTGTACCTAACAATGAACTTCTAATGAATTTACTTAAGCATTTTGAATTATCTCCTTCCTTACAATAAAAATTTCAAAGTTTCTCAGTTCTTCCGTTTCTCTGAATCCTGCTCTCCTCTTTTGTTCATAACACATGTGTAATATTAAAAAAAATAATAATGGATATAAAAGAACCAAGGTATATTTACTGAAAGAAACATTTTGGTGTAAATAAGCACAAATGAGTAAAAAGAATGTCTCCCAAACATTTGGTTAAAAGTTGAGGTCCAGATAAATTTTTGGTCTGTCAAGGCTTTATTATGGCGGATGACCAACTACCTACCCTCATGAATCCAAGATATGGTTGTACTTTGTGTAATGAAGACAATTGAGAAACATCATAAGCCAATATTCCAGTTTCATGATAAGAGAAGTGGACCAGGCAGTATGATATAGTGGTTAAACTGATGAAAACTACTATGACATTGTGTAAATAAATTATACATTTCCCTTTTCCATAGCCAGAGGTTGAACCATTATGTGACATTCATTTTCATTTCATTTCAAGCTAGAAGTTTCAGCTTTCTAAATTATTTTTTACATTTTTCATTTTTTTTTTTTTTTTTTCATACTATCCGCCATTTCCCGCGACAGCGAGGTAGCGTTAAGAACAGAGGACTGGGCCTTTGAGGAAATATCCTCACCTGGCCCTCTTCTCTGTTCCTTCTTTTGGGGGGGGGGAAAAAAAAAATGTATATGTATGTATATATATATATATATATATATATATATATATATATATATATATATATTATCCCTGGGGATAGGGGTGAAAGAATACTTCCCATGCATTCCTCACGTGTCATAGAAAGTGACTAGAGGGGACAGGAGCGGGGGGGCCAGAAATCCTCCCCTCCTTGTATTTTAAGTTTCTAAAAATGGGAAACAGAAGGAGTCACGCGGGGAGTGCTCATCCTCCTCGTAGACTCAGCTTTGGGTGTCTAAATGTCTGTGGATGTAACCAAGATGTGAAAAAGGAGAGATCGGTAGTATGTTTGAGGAAAGGAACCTGGATGTTTTGGCTCTGAGTGAAATGAAGCTCAAGGGTAAAGGGGAAGAGTGGTTTGGGAATGTCTTGGGAGTAAAGTCAGGGGTTAGTGAGAGGACAAGAGCAAGGGAAGGAGTAGCAGTGCTCCTGAAACAGAGTTGTGGGAGTATGTGATAGAATGTAAAAGTAAATTCTCGATTGATATGGGTAAAACTGAAAGTTGATGGAGAGAGATGGGTGATTATTGGTGCAGATGCACCTGGGCATGAGAAGAAAGATCATGAGAGGCAAGTGTTTTGGGAGCAGCTGAATGAGTGTGTTAGTGGTTTTGATGCACAAGACCGGGTTATAGTGATGGGTGATTTGAATGCAAAGGTGAGTAATGTGGCAGTTGAGGGAAAAATTGGTATACATGGGGTGTTCAGTGTTGTAAATGGAAATGGTGAAGAGCTTGTAGATTTATGTGCTGAAAAAGGACTGGTGATTGGGAATACCTGGTTTAAAAAGCGAGATATACATAAGTATACGTAAGTAGGAGAAATGGCCAGAGAGCGTTATTGGATTACGTGTTAATTGACAGGCGTGCGAAAGAGAGACTGTTGGATGTTAATGTGCTGAGAGGTGCAACTGGAGGGATGTCTGATCATTATCTTGTGGAGACTAAGGTGAAGATTTGTATGGGTTTTCAGAAAAGAAGAGTGAATGTTGGGGTGAAGAGGGTGGTGAGAGTAAGTGAGCTTGGGAAGGAGACTTGTTTGAGGAAGTACCAGGAGAGACTGAGTACAGAATGGAAAAAGGTGAGAACAAGGGAAGTAAGGGGAGTGGGGGAGGAATGGGATGTATTTAGGGAATCAGTGATGGAGCGCGCAAAAGATGCTTGTGGCATGAGAAGCGTGGGAGGTGGGTTGATTAGAAAGGGTAGTGAGTGGTGGAATGAAGAAGTAAGATTATTAGTGAAAGAGAAGAGAGAGGCACTTGGACGATTTTTGCAGGGAAAAAATGCAATTGAGTGGGAGATGTATAAAAGAAAGAGACAGGAGGTCAAGAGAAAGGTGCAAGAGGTGAAAAAGAGGGCAAATGAGAGTTGGGGTGAGAGAGTATCATTAAATTTTAGGGAGAATAAAAAGATGTTCTAGAAGGGTAAATAAAGTGCGTAAGACAAGGGAGCAAATGGGAACTTCCGTGAAGGGCGCTAATGGGGAGGTGATAACAAGTAGTGGTGATGTGAGAAGGAGATGGAGTGAGTATTTTGAAGGTTTGTTGAATGTGTTTGGTGATAAAGTGGCAGATATAGGGTGTTTTGGTCGAGGTGGTGTGCAAAGTGAGAGGGTTAGGGAAAATGATTTGGTAAACAGAGAAGAGGTAGTAAAAGATTTGCGGAAGATGAAAGCTGGCAAGGCAGCAGGTTTGGATGGTATTGCAGTGGAATCTATTAAAAAAGGGGGTGACTGTATTGTTGACTGGTTGGTAAGGTTATTTAATGTATGTATGACTCATGGTGAGGTGCCTGAGAATTGGCGGAATGTGTGCATAGTGCCATTGTACAAAGGCAAAGGGGATAAGAGTGAGTGCTCAAATTACAGAGGTATAAGTTTGTTGAGTATTCCTGGTAAATTATATGGGAGGGTATTGATTGAGAGGGTGAAGGCATGTACAGAGCATCAGATTG
This sequence comes from Panulirus ornatus, assembly GCF_036320965.1. Taxonomy (NCBI): domain Eukaryota; kingdom Metazoa; phylum Arthropoda; class Malacostraca; order Decapoda; family Palinuridae; genus Panulirus; species Panulirus ornatus. Next base: position 54,465,140 of record NC_092224.1, on the reverse strand, counting down.
GGGAAGAGCAGTGTGGTTTCAGAAGTGGTAGAGGATGTGTGGATCAGGTGTTTGCTTTGAAGAATGTATGTGAGAAATACTTAGAAAAGCAAATGGATTTGTATGTAGCATTTATGGATCTGGAGAAGGCATATGATAGAGTGATAGAGATGCTCTGTGGAAGGTATTAAGAATATATGGTGTGGGAGGCAAGTTGTTAGAAGCAGTGAAAAGTTTTTATCGAGGATGTAAGGCATGTGTACGTGTAGGAAGAGAGGAAAGTGATTGGTTCTCAGTGAATGTAGGTTTGCGGCAGGGGTGTGTGATGTCTCCATGGTTGTTTAATTTGTTTATGGATGGGGTTGTTAGGGAGGTGAATGCAAGGGTTTTGGAAAGAGGGGCAAGTATGAAGTCTGTTGTGGATGAGAGAGCTTGGGAAATGAGTCAGTTGTTGTTCGCTGATGATACAGCGCTGGTGGCTGATTCATGTGAGAAACTGCAGAAGCTGGTGACTGAGTTTGGTAAAGTGTGTGAAAGAAGAAAGTTAAGAGTAAATGTGAATAAGAGCAAGGTTATTAGGTACAGTAGGGTTGAGGGTCAAGTCAATTGGGAGGTAAGTTTGAATGGAGAAAAACTGGAGGAAGTAAAGTGTTTTAGATATCTGGGAGTGGATCTGGCAGCGGATGGAACCATGGAAGCGGAAGTGAATCATAGGGTGGGGGAGGGGGCGAAAATCCTGGGAGCCTTGAAGAATGTGTGGAAGTTGAGAACATTATCTAGGAAAGCAAAAATGGGTATGTTTGAAGTAATAGTGGTTCCAACAATGTTGTATGGTTGCGAGGCGTGGGCTAAGGATAGAGTTGTGCGCAGGAGGGTGGATGTGCTGGAAATGAGATGTTTGAGGACAATGTGTGGTGTGAGGTGGTTTGATCGAGTAAGTAATGTAAGGGTAAGAGAGATGTGTGGAAATAAAAAGAGCGTGGTTGAGAGAGCAGAAGAGGGTGTTTTGAAATGGTTTGGGCACATGGAGAGAATGAGTGAGGAAAGATTGACCAAGAGGATATATGTGTCGGAGGTGGGGGGAACAAGGAGAAGTGGGAGACCAAATTGGAGGTGGAAAGATGGAGTGAAAAAGATTTTGAGTGATCGGGGCCTGAACATGCAGGAGGGTGACAGTGGGCAAGGAATAGAGTGAATTGGATCGATGTGGCATACCGGGGTTGACGTGCTGTCAGTGGATTGAATCAGGGCATGTGAAGCATCTGGGGTAAACCATGGAAAGTTGTGTGGGGCCTGGATGTGGAAAGGGACCTGTGGTTTTGGGCATTATTGCATGACAGCTAGAGACTGAGTGTGAACGAATGGGGCCTTTGTTGTCTTTTCCTAGCGCTACCTCGCACACATGAGGGGGGAAGGGGGACGGTATTCCATGTGTGGCGAGGTGGCGATGGGAATGAATAAAGGCAGACAGTGTGAATTGTGTGCATGGGTATATATGTATGTGTCTGTGAGTGTATATATATGTGTACATTGAGATGTATAGGTATGTATATTTGCGTGTGTGGACATGTATGTATATACATGTGTATGGGGGTGGGTTGGGCCATTTCTTTCGTCTGTTTCCTTGCGCTATCTCGCAAACGCGGGAGACAGCGACAAAGCAAATATAAATAATTATTTTTCAGTTCCTGAATCACTGCTAACCTACAGACAAGGTCACATACATAGATGTCTTTGATAACAAAGAGATGCAGTTACTTAAAAGAACCATACCTGTATGGTGGTGGTTGAATCTCTTCATGCAATGTACACTGAAACTGTGCTGGAGGCTCAATTTTAAACACATATGGTCGAAATACATCAACGTCTCGTTTAGAATGATCGACTATGTCTCTTATGGAGGTGGGAGGTGCAGCAAAATTCAGCAGAAAGTAGCTGAAATGAAATATAATGAAACAATAAGTGACTGAAAACAGTATTATGCATAAAGGCATCTACTGGTATATTAAATTTTAAATTGCAGGTTAATGTAAGATAACTATGGACACGAAATTTCTCAACACCTTCATTTCTTCTACATAATTGTGTAAGGTAGTCCATACACAATCTACTCATAATGACTAATTTTAACACTTTTAAGCATACAAGCAGTCTCCTGCTTACTATAACTGTCATCAATTTTGATTCTCTCCTTGGTGATGACTTTTTATCTCTTAAGTAATTCCAAATTTTCCTTGCATGTAAACAGTATCAACACTCCAGAACTGATGACCAGGTTTTCACCAAATAACCCTCACTTTTTTTTTCAAGGAGGCTCCAGTCATGGACAAAAGTTCACATCAAGGATGGGCCTTATTTGATATATAGAAAGGATTATGAAAGGTTAAAAGAATAGAAAAGGAAAAGCATTTACAAATTTTGGAGGAAGTGAAAAATGTGCCGTGTCATAGTTATTGGGAAAGACATGAGAGGAGAGAGAGTTCCAAAACTTCGAGGAGTAGAGAAAGAAACAGTTTTCCAACCAGTTTACCAGTAAGTTGCCAACAGCCATATGGTAATCATGTGACACAACAGTTTGCCAAGTATTACATGATCTAGCTAGTGATGGGGTCACACAAGCAGCTAGCTATCAGGAGAGAAAACCAAAGTAAACCTATAGAAGAGGGAGAGTGAACGAACATTGTGGCGTAGGGAAAATGGGTCAAGTTATGAAGTTAGCCTGGAAGAGTTAGGCTAACCTGATGTAAGATAAAACTGTTAGAATAAAATGCTGAGCTGTGTTGTATGACAGTTCACTCTACAATCCACATGCAGCTTACATTTGAACACAAAACTCAAGTCTTCAAAAAAAAAAATTATCCATTCAATTTAGACATAGTAGTACATGCAAAATGTTGGTAATCTGTGATTTCAGAAATCATAAATTCCATAAATCCCTTGTCCAGCACATTTAAGATTACTGTAAGCTTGAACCATGAACTTTCAGAGGTCACTGTCCTGTTTATTGTGTGCTGCCATAACCCTACCACTGCTTAGTTCATTGCTCTTACTTTTGATGCATGATGGTAGAATTTTGTGCTTTTCTCAGTTATCTGTGTGATACTCTTTTAACTTCTGCTCTTTAAAGCATTCAAAAGTGTCTGAGTGATAGTGCTTGGTGCAGTGTTGTACAAAGAAGACAGGAAGACATATTTCACTTATGCAAAAATTTGATAACATGAGTCTTTTATGATGTTTGTGACTCGATAGTATATATATGACAGTGTGAGACAACATGAAAAGCTATCACGTTTCTACAATAGTAGTGTATGTAACAAGGAATTCTGTACCTGTACAGCAATTAATCAGTCCTGATAGGCTCATCTACCAGAGATTTAATCCCTGCTGTCTATGGAAAAGGTAGCCAACATCAACTGAAGTTTTACCTTTTCTTGCCTCTGTTTAACTTCTTCACTCCTCACCTAGGTTTCCTTTCCAACCTCGTCAATCCGGTTTTAAATTTGTTAAAAAAAAAAGTACATAACTAGATGTTCAAGAGTACCCATTAACATTGGAAAAAAAAATCACCTATGAAGTATATATTTCACTATTTTCTTTCTGATAATATAAATGTTTCAGCTGAACACACTAGAAATGGCAGGCGTTTCAAGTGGGTTACTACTGCTTGTGGTATGACTGGATGGAAGGAAGGGATGTATGGGAGATCTGGTATGGCAGGAATGAACTGTGGAATGGGGGAGTGGGTGATTCATAATACTTTGAGGTGGTTTGGGTATGTGGAAAGAATGCAATGTGGAAGTTTGCAAGGAGAGTGTGTGATAGTACAAGAGGACTTGGTGTCTTTGACATAGGGTAACACAGTGGAAGAGAAATGGGGGAAGAATGCATGGAATGATGTTTGCGAGGGGGGCATGTAAAGGTAGGGATAATTGGAGAATATTTTGATGGGAGTTCTATTAGGCAACAGGCATGGCATCATATATAGGTAGACTGATTACTGATTACTTTTAAGCTTTTTTATGAAATATTAAATCTTTTATTGTTATAATGTTTTTCCGTACTTGATCAGTTTCCTATGTTAGCATAGTAGTGCCAAGAATAAACAAAGAAAGGTTACATTCACTTGCATCCATTCTCTAGCTGTCATGTGTCACGTACCAAAACCACAGGCCCCTATCCACAACCAAGCCCCGCAGACCTTTCCGTGGTTTACCCCAGCCACTTCACATGCCCCAGTTCAGTCCACTGACAGCACATACACCCCTGTATGCCAGTGTTCCAATTTACTCTATTCCATGCACACCTTTCACTCTTCTGCATGTTTAGGCCCCAAATCACTCAAAATCTTTTTTACTCCACCCATCTTCAATTTAGTCTCCCTTTTCTCTTTGTTCCTTCCACTTCTGACACATGCATCCTTTTTCTCAACTTTTCCTCACTCATTCTATCAATATGTCCAAACCATTTCCACACACTCTCTTCAGCTCTCTCAACCACATGCTTTTTAGTATTACACCTCTCACTTACCCTTTCATTACATCCTTGATTAAACCACCTCACACCACATATGGTCAGCAAACATTTCATTTCTAACACATCACCCTTCTCTGCACATCCCATGGCTGGCACCCATACAATATTGTGGAAACTAAAATTACCTTCAAACACACCTGTTTTTGCCTTTCCAGACAAAGATCTCTCTTTCCAAGCATTCTTCATTGCTCCCAGAACCTTCACCCCCCCTCACCCACCATATGACTTGCTTCCACTTACATGGTTCCATTTGCTGCCATGTCCACTTCTTCCAATTTTTTTCCAGTCATACTTGTACCCCCAACTAACCTGTCCCTCAACCTTACTAAACCTAATAACCTTGCTTTTATTCATATTTACTCTCAACCTCCTTTCACACACTCCTCCAAGCTCAGTCACCAACTTCTGCAGTTTCTTACTCAATTCTGTCAATAGTACTGTATCAGCAGCAAACAACACCTGACTTGCTTCCTTGGCCGTCTTATCCCCTGCTGCTTTCATTTCTCACTCACCACCCCATACATAAACATATAAAACAGTCTTGATAACATCATACATCCCTGCTGCAGACCAATCTTCACTTTGAACCATTTGCTCTCCTCTGTTCCTACTCATACACATGCCTGTGCCCTTGATAGAAACCTCAATGCATCCAGCAGTTTTCCTCCCACACCATATATTCTTAAAACCTTTCACAAGGCATCTTTATCAACCCTATCATATGTTTTCTCCCCTTTAATGATGTTCTGATAGGTTTTCTTGTTTTTGCTTATTATTAACTTGCTTCCAAGTCATCTTATTCTCCGAAAAGTTTACTGATACTTGCTCACCCCATCTCTCATTTGCCCTCTTTTTCAACACTTAACCTCCTGCTGTTTTCTCTTGCACATCTCCCAGTCATTTGCACTCCTTCTTTGTAAGTGCTGCTCAAATGCTTCTCTTTTGTCTTTCACTAGACTTCTCCCTCTTCTCGGTAGCATGCCTTGGTACAACTCATCCCCAAGAGAGAGGAGACTGCTCTGTCCCTAGCCCTTCCAACTATTGCACCACTGCTTTCAATTCTGGTATCACCAGTCTTTGAAACTCTCCTTTCTTTCTTATCTCCAATACGATTTTTACAGCATAGAGTCTACCAGTTATCATTTTTCCTTTGTGACTCAACTCTATCCACTTTTCACAAAGATTTTGATGAAAGTTTAGTCATGGCCATCAACAACAAAGCATTTGACAGAATGTGGCATAAGTTCTTGCTTTCTAAACTTCCATCTTTGTTTTCTTCCATTTCTATCTGCCCTAACCCACAACTTCCTATCTGGCCATTCCATTGCAGCAGCCACTGATGGAGCAATCCTCTGGCGGAGCTCCTTGCCTGCAGTGTTGAGAGGAAATAGGACACCTACTCAGGCAGGTAGACAAACCTCCAGGTGACCCTAAAAACAAAACTCTTATACTTCCTACATGGCTGTGTTTTAAATGAACAGTAGAAACACAGATGGTTCAGATGCAGTCAACTATGGACATGATATCTGTGTCAGACCTGGAAGGAGTGGACCGGCGAAACAAGACCACCAAAGTTATCATCAAATGGTTCCCCTACCGGTTCAACCTTGACTCCATAAAGGAGGACTAGCCTGACCTCATGGGTGCCTCCTTGAATAGTAAGTAGACAAGAAACAGAGATAGTAGGATTCTGGAAGGGTGAATTCCCTAGCAGCATCTTTTTGAAGTCTCTGGGCATGGCCTTGTACATCAAACCCTATTGGCAACAACTGTCAATGTGTGACAAGTGCAGCAGGTGGAATCACCCCATGAAGGCATGCAAATCATGCCCCCATTACAGTTACTGTGTAGGATACTACCTCTTGCAGGAGTGCCTAGACAAGATCAGGGGTGGGGAGGAAATTCACTACAAGTGTGTAAACTGCCTTGGTGATCACAGTGCAGGTCATCATAGCTGCTTTCATCAAAAAAGCAACTGACAGTCCTATTCCACCCCACAAACTCCACAACTACAGTATATCTCTTAAGAGGCATCCCAACCTGCTCAGTAGTACCAGCCCCTCACAGGTGGACACATTACCCGGTTGGTTCAATGCCCAACCTACAAAATGCCCCACCAACTTAAGCACACACATTGTCAGGAGGCAGTTGAGGAAATCTACAGTCACCACAGCCAACACCTCAGCTACAACCTGGACAGGATCTTCACATCAGTTCAGTTTTAATGCGCTTTTGATCCACCCTCCCCTGTATACTCCCCGCCTCTCCAACCACCCGCTGTAGCTATCAACCTTGCTGATGATCCCACGTTCAAGAATCTCATGACCAGCCTGGAAGCCAAGACTGACAAGTTACTTGCTAAGTTTGAGGAGCTCCTGGACAGTTCAGGAAGCCAAGATGGATAAGCTCCTTAAGGGTATGATTCCTATGGTTGCAAATGTTCAGAGGCTGGTTAATAACATTGATTCCCTTTGGTCACCTAATGGCTTACTAAGTCTGTATCTGGAACTGGACAACTGCATACAGGCACAGATCAGCGATGCCTGTAGGGCTGCCATATTGAGAAGCCTGAGTGGCAAATCCATACAGAAGCTTACTGATAGCAGCTTGGTGCCCAATGCCTGGCCTTATGTTTCAGAGGTGGAATTTCTTACTGAGCATACAAGATGAAATTTGAGCTGATGTAGCCTACTATGTCAACACTGCAGAGCCTCCCTCTTCATCATGATTCGGTATTCTTGTCCCCCTTTCTCCCAGTACCTTGAAAATCATCACTTGGAACGTTAACAGGCTTGCCCATAAGGCTATAACCCTGGAACAGCAGTATGCACTGTCACAGAGCATGGATGTTATCTGCCTCCAGGAGATGAAACATCAGGAGCCGTTAAAGCACAAAATACCAGGATACATTGTGTTTACATAACCCAGCGTCAAGACCACGAATGGCAGTGGGGGGCCCCTGCTTACCAGAGGCCTGATAGTGTTTGTCAGGAAATCCCTCCCTGCAACTCTGGCACCCCAGCCTTACATTGGTGATGGGTGCATTGCTCTTATGGTCAGGATAACAGACACCTGTGGCTGCTCTATTGTCATTGTTATCAAGGACAAATTGTTAGATCTACAGACTTGAGACCTATGTTAACAATGATATTGCTGTCCTTATTGAGATCATAATGCCATCCACTGCAACTTGGGCAGAAATAGAACAGTCAGGCACAATCGCATTAGAGTAGTGAATATCAATAATAGAGCTTCCAACCATTATGTTATGCTTTTTATATATTATTTTTTTGAGGTAAATATGGCTATGATTTTCATAGTAAAAAGTTTTTTGAAATTCAGGGCGACTGTTCATATATATGTAACGTATGGGAAGTTCACGGGTGCATTGTTCAATATAAAGTGTATGTTCTCATCGTGCACACAAACATTAATGCAGTGTACTAGATAAGTTGGACATTGGTCAATTCATCCATTTTGTGGAAATGACCAAACAAATTGTTGCATGGCAGGTCCTGCTATCCAATCATATCTTTAGCTTGTGTAAACAGTCTAGTCCTACTCCTAAGGCTTCAAAAAGTCATGCAAAATTATTATGTATAGAAGTTGATAAGAAATTACTAGTTCACTTCCATCTATTGCTGTTCTTCAAAGTAGTAAAATTTAATTTACAAAGATTTTCTAAGAATGATAGAGTAACAATGAAAATTTTGCTAGAAAAGTCAAATCTTCAGCATGTAAGTTACATCATCACATCAGCTTATTTGGGCCTTGACCATTAACTGACAATAATGAAATGAACTGCTATGTATAAACCCGATCCTTGCCTGCAAAATTTAGTGTGGCTACTCTTTAATTAATGAAAATGTTCATATTACCATTACAAATAAGGAAAATCTCCCACGTGGGAAAACTTGGTCCTCATGCTCTGATGTTTTGCTTGCCGTTGTTTGTATTGCATAGTGTGCTACGTATCACTGAGTGAGTCGATGGTGAGCTGGAGAAGAGTGAAGTCACTTCTGCATGGCATCGATTTTGGGTATAAAATCAAGCAGGAAGAAGCAAACTTTTTGGTCAGAATACACCAGGAAGTGGCCCTCCATTGTGTGATCGAGAAAGGATGAATTTACTGCACAATGTCAAGTTTGTGCTTCAGATTTTAATAGATTTTAGGAGTGAATGGCATTCAGATTAGATAATTTGATGGTTTTAAAGTGAACAATTGTGGACTATATACATATAAATAAACAAATGGAGGTAACAGCTTGAGCACTAGACATCACACTTTCCTGTACTGAAAGTGCACCCTGTATTGTGCACGGTTGTAAGTTTCGTTTTGCAAAATTTCTTTTTGTTTATACTAGAATTTTCCTTTTTTGCGATTTGTTCCCCTTTTTTTTTGTTTGTCTGACAAAGTTGACAGCTCTGCAACAGAGTTTTTCCAACCCATACGGGAAGAAATAAGCTCAATTACGTAATCCTGTTAAACAATGTCGGACTCCACTATGACACAGAGGTTGGTGCTGAACTTGCATCTGATTGTTACACCATCGTATCAAATGTTGAAATGCTGAGACAGCTTCTCAGGAGTATTCCCATAAGAAAGAGGTTGTCAGTTACTTCTAAGCACAGAGATAAGACCATGGAGTCATTGCAGGTGTGGTATGATGAGTACTCTTGTCAGGATGTCTTCCTGGAGTGACCCTGACATTGATTTCTTAGAGAAGGATTTAGTGCAGAACAGTGAAAGGATCATTACCAGTTTTGCCAGGAGGGGTAGAGGTCATCAGCTAGACACAAGAGCCCTCTTCTCTCACATGGTACAATGGAGATGAAGCAGTAAAGAGAATCAACAAAGCCTACAAAACAGTCAAGCAGGCTTGCCTGCTCAATCCAACACCGAACAACTATACCATCGTGCAGCAAAGGGCCAAACAGGTAAATGAGGTCAAGAGGGCTACAAGGAAAGGGACTGGAACAGCTCTATTCTGGGGATCAACCACCAAACCCCCTGTTTTCAGTAGTCAACAAGGTCAATATCAATGGCAAGAAAAGAGAACCAAGACACCCAAATCCGACTGCCATCAAAGGAGCTTATCACCCAGTGGTCGACAGCCTTTTGGTATTATGGTCTTCCCTTCAAAGTTTGGCAGCCCTTAAAGAAGGAGGGATAGTGACCATACAAAATCAACTGAGCCCTCAGGCGAGAGGGTCTTGGTGATGGTGTGCCTTTCACTGAATTCGAGCTAAAAGCTGCACTGAAGCCAAGAAAGTTAACAAGTCCAGGAAAGGATGGAATAATCTATGAAGTCATCTGCACCCTTCTATCCCTCAGAGGTAATTCACTCCTCTATCTGTATAATGCCATTTGGAGGGCAGAATGCCTAAGGCCATCGTCATCCCTATCCCCAAGCCTGGGCAGCCAGGCGAGATGAGGTCAATACCTCTAACATCCTGTCTTTACAGTCTTTGGGAGGCTTGTCATCAAGAAGCTCCAGCGTCTAATGAATCATTGACTCAGCAAGTGTCTCTGTGGCTTCCTGCTTGGGTGGAGTACCCACAACTGCATTCACTGAGTCAAGAGCAATGTCCAGGCAAAGTACACAGCCTTCATCAACCTCAGAGGGACCTTTGACAGGGCAAACCCGATTGCCCTCCTTGAAGAACTCGGCAACATCATGAGAGGCAAGATGCTCTTGATCATCAAAGATTACATGACTGACAGGTATGTATCTGTGTACCTGGATGGGGTGTACTCTGGCTGGAAGAAGATGGAGCTTGGCACCCTCAGGGTGGAGTCATGCTGCACACCTTTTTCAATGTGCTCATGAATGTGATAGTGTGCATCAAGATGGAAATCACTGTCAAGATGATCTACACAGATAATATTGCCTTACAATTGAGAAATGAGAGACCTGCAGTGTGCCCTCGACAATTTTACTAGTGTGTAGCTTCATAGGCCTAGTAATCTGACCCACCAAGACCAAGGTTCTCATTGGCAGACTCAAGAGGAGTCCTGTGTTTCACATACAGGGCATGAGCACTGACAATGTTACCTACTACTATCAGCCGTTACAAGTACTAGATCCACATCCTTCAACAGTCCTGCAATGCTTGCCTCAGTCTGCTGTGCAGAGTGGCTGGTGGGAGCGTTGGTTCCTCAGTAATCTCCCTCAGGCAACTCTACATTTGGCTTGTGAGATCTGTTATAGATTATCACGTGAGCAACATAATTGATGTCAAGAAGACCAAAGTGCAGATGCTCGAGGGAATACAAGACAAGGCTGTGAGGATCATGCTTGGCTGCATCACCTCTGTGTGTCTTGAAAATGCAGGGGGAGAGGCTGGATGCCTGGCCATCATGGTAAGGATCCTAGAGGTAGCATCTGGGCAGCTCTTCCACAGCCTCAATCTATGAGACAACAAGCTCTTCTACAATATTTTCACCAAGCCTAAGACCAGGAAGGAGTTCAACAACAAATTGCTTGCCACTGTGCAATCTCTTTTCGAAGGAGTGGGGTGCAAGCAGTTCCTTAAGATGGGAAGGGTACCTGACATCCCATTATGGGAAGTCCCCAATCTGGTCATGACCCTCCCCATGAAGAACGCCACCTGAGATCCAGCTGCAGCAGGAGTTTGCCAAAAGATCCCACCTCTCCAAAGAGTCTATGATGATCTACACTGACAGGTCCATCCAGGAGGACAAACAGGCAGGCTGCGGTATTGCTTTCAGAGAGAGCAGAGTTTCTGTCGGGAGGCCTTCAGGGTCTCTGATGGAGTCTCCTTGACCCAGGTCGAGCTGGTGGCGATCACCACCGCCCTTGCTCTTGTCGGAGCTGGAGAGCGACAATCTATGAATGACATCGCAATAGTCACCGACGACCAGAGTGCTCTGCAATCAATATGAGGAGATACCCCCAAGAATGAGCTGCTTGTGCAAGCCATGTATCAGAAACTCAAGAGTATTGTGTTGCAGGAGAAGAGTGTGCATTTCATATGGTCCCATTACCACTGTAGCATTGATGGGAACAAGGATGTCAAGAGGCTTGCAGCACAAGGGGCAGCGAAAGATGAGAAATCTACTGGTTACTGCCCCCTGTCTCACACATCAAGACTCAGATCAGGGAGTGGGAGACTCGCAACCACTTGACATCCTATGAAGCCTGGAGGATGATATATACCTCCATTAGAATCTCATTGGCGGCCTTCCTCCAGACTACTCAAAGTACAGAATGAACAAGAGATCAGTGCAAACCTCATTCTCCAGACTTCACCTGGGGTACAGATACCTCTGGGAGGTGATTCACAGACCAAGCAGTGATAACGGTGATGACCTGCATAGTGGCAATGAAGTGAAAAGATCAAAGATTGGTAAAATGATCAAGACCAGTTGCAAATTGTACAAAAAATGCAAATGACCACACTCTTGTTCATTGTGTTTTGCAGTGCCCATATACTGAAAAGTACAGGGGTTGAATTACTAGGGATTTCAAACCTCTCTCACATATTTTGCAAAGTCTGAAGTTTTTACTAGGTTAAGACAGAGTTCCCTCTGTTTCTCTCAGCACAATAGTACCTACAAGTGTCAGTGAAATGATAAAACACAGAATTGATTGAAAGAGTGATCAATAACAGTGGCATGCAGAGTGTGCAAAAGCACAAAATGACCATACTTATACTTTCTAGTGCATGAAAGTTTATTAATGTTTCCCAGTTAACGAATGTCTCCTCACCCAACTGTATTAGTTGCACACCAGTGTTTCCCAGCTAGATGTCTCCTTGTCCAATGATATCCATACTTGTACTTTGCAGTTAGAGGATGTTTCCTCACCAAGTGTTGTCAACAGCATGTTACTAGTTAGGTAGGATATTAGAAGGTCATGATTAGGAAGCGTTAGCTATTTTTTCTGTTCTTCCTGTCAGATATGTTTTCATCAGAATATTTTGCAAATCTTCATCTAAACCTTAGTCATACTGTCATGTGTAACATAGCATTGTACAGTCTTCCTGTACGACAAACCAATGGTCTGAGGAACATATTGTTTGTCTCTTCAGTACAGACCTTTTGTTGTGGGCTTCGAACTTTGACTTCCTGTAAGCCTGCATCAATATAAGAAATGAATTGAACCGAATTTTCTTCATAAATGATTTCCCTGCAACTTCAAACCCTATTTATGATTATGCTGCTAATTCCACTTTACACATCCAGCTCACTTTCCCTCCCCTTATCATAATACCCATTCTCTTTCTTATACTAAATATGATTCCTCTCTAAATTCAGATCTGTGCAACATCTCTGAATGGGGAAGAGTAAACTAGTTGAATTCAATAGTGCTAAAAACAATTTCCCCATATCTCTTTTAAATGTCACTCACATCCATGTCTCTCTGCCACCAGGGTTTCAACTTCAGGCATGTGTCTGGCTGCTGCTTCCTACAGACTTTGTGCTGAGACCAGTCACTTAGAGACTGAATATTATGATACCTCCTTTCCTCAAAACAGGTAAGATATGGGATCCTCTTCCTTTTTTAACTTTTCTCCTTCCTGTAACCTTTGTACTTTTCACCCCTTCACCACTCCACACATTTTATAATGCACTTGGAGATCAGTTCTTGTTTTCTCCTATAAATTTCTGAAACTTTATTTGCATACTGGACCAAGTACAATTTCACAGTGAAAGCAGTAAGAAACAGGTCTAAAAAATGTCGAGCCCTGATTAAGTTTTGCATTGTTTTTCTAATTCTCATTTCAACTGAACTAGCTTTGATTGAGGAATGTTTTGCCCATGGCATGTTAGTCACTGTGAAAAGATAATGGGTGTCTGGGAGCAGGATCTGCTGGTAATTTATATCTACTGGGTGTATTCTCATGGTAATGAGTTACTTTGTGTGTAAAGAACAAAGTTTACTGACAAAGTGACCTTAATCATAATGTCTTTGATAAAGTTAGGGCATGTTAAAAAATAATGAATGTTGATACAGGTCAAGTATCCCTGATCCAAAATGACTGGGCCAGAAGTGTTTCAGTATTTGGGTTTTGGAATATTTGCATATACATAATGATTGGGGTGTCTAAATGTGTGTGGATGTAACCAAGATGAGAAAAAAGGAGAGATAGGTAGTATGTTTGAGGAAAGGAACCTGGATTTTTTGGCTCTGAGTGAAACGAAGCTCAAGGGTAAAGGGAAAGAGTGGTTTGGGAATGTCTTGGGAGTAAAGTCAGGGGTTAGTGAGAGGACAAGAGCAAGGGAAGGAGTAGCACTACTCCTGAAACAGGAGTGGTGGGAGTATGTGATAGAGTATAAGAAAGTAAACTCTAGATTGATATGGGTAAAACTAAAAGTGGATGGAGAGAGATGGGTGATTATTGGTGCATATGCACCTGGGCATGAGAAGAAAGATCATGAGAGGCAAGTATTTTGGGGAATCTGGGTGAGTGTGTTAGTAGTTTTGATGCATGAGACTGGGTTATAGTGATGGGTGATTTGAATGCAAGGTGAGTAATGTGGCAGTTGAGGGAATAATTGGTGTACATGGGGTGTTCAGTGTTGTGAATGGAAATGGTGAAGAGCTTGTAGATTTATGTGCTGAAAAAGGACTGGTGACTGGGAACACGTGGTTTAAAAAGCGAGATATACATAAGCATATGTATGTAAGTAGGAGAGATGGCCAGAGAGCGTTATTGGATTACGTGTTGATTGATAGGCACGCGAAAGAGAGACCTTTGGATGTTAATGTGCTGAGAGATGCAACTGGAGGGATGTCTGATCATTATCTTGTGGAGGCAAAGGTGAAGATTTGTAGAGGTTTTCAGAAAAGAAGAATGTTGGGGTGAAGAGAGTGGTGAGAGTAAGTGAGCTTGGGAAGGAGACTTGTGTGAGGAAGTACCAGGAGAGACTGAGTACAGAATGGAAAAAGGTGAGAACAAAGGATGTAAGGGGAGTGGGGGAGGAATGGGATGTATTTAGGGAAGCAGTGATGGCTTGTGCAAAAGATGCTTGTGGCATGAGAAGCGTGGGAGGTGGGCAGATTAGAAAGGGTGGGAAAGTGGTGGGATGAAGAGGTAAGATTATTAGTGAAAGAGAAGACTGGGAGATGTATAAAAGGAAGAGGCAGGAGGTCAAGAGAAAGGTGCAAGAGGTGAAAAAGAGGGCAAATGAGAGTAGGGGTGAGAGTATCATTGAATTATAGGAAGAATAAAAAGATGTTTTGGAAGGAGGTAAATAAAGTGCGTAAGATAAGGGAACAAATGGGAACTTCAGTAAAGGGGACTAATGGGGAGGTGATAACAAGTAGTGGTAATGTGAGAAGGAGATGGAGTGAGTATTTTGAAGGTTTGTTGAATGTGTTTGATGATAGAGTGGCAGATATAGGGTGTTTTGGTCGAGGTGGTGTGTAAAGTGAGAGGGTTAGGGAGAATGTTTTGGTAAACAGAGAATAGGTAGTAAAGGCTTTGCGGAAGATGAAAGCTGGCAAGGCAGCGGGTTTGGATGGTATTGCAGTGGAATTTATTCAGAAAAGGGGGTGACTGTATTGTTGACCGGGTGGTAAGGTTATTTAATGTAAGTATGACTCATGGTGAGGTGCCTGAGGATTGGAGGAATGCTTGCGTAGTGCCATTGTACAAAGGCAAAGGTGATAAAAGTGGGTGCTCAAATTACAGAGGTATAAGTTTGTTGAGTATTCCTGGGAAATTATATGGGAGGATATTGATTGAGAGGGTGAAGGCATATACAGAGCATCAGATTAGGGAGGAGTAGTGTGGTTTCAGAAGTGGTAGAGGATGTATGGATTAGGTGTTTGCTTTGAAGAATGTATGTGAGAAATTCTTAGAAAAGGAAATGGATTTGTGTGTAGCATTTATGGATCTGGAGAAGGCATATGATAGAGCTGATAGAGATGCTCTGTGGAAGGTATTAAGAATATATGGTGTGAGGGCAAGTTGTTAGAAGCAGTGAAAAGTTTTTATCGAGGATGTAAGGCACATGTATGTGTAGGAAGTGAGGTAAGTGAATGGTTCTCAGTGAATGTTGGTGTGCGGCAGGGGTGTGTGATGTCTCCATGGCTGTTTAATTTGTTTATGGATGGGGTTGTTAGGGAGGTGAATGCAAGAGTTTTGGAAAGAGGGGCAAGTATGAAGTCTGTTGTGGATGAGAGAGCTTGGGAAGTGAGTCAGTTGTTGTTCACTGATGATACAGCGCTAGTGGCTGATTCATGTGAGAAACTGCAGAAGCTGGTGACTGAGTTTGGTAAAGTGTGTGAAAGAAGAAAGCTTAGAGTAAATGTGAATAAGAGCAAGGTTATTAGGTACAGTAGGGTTGAGGGACAAGTCAATTGGGAGGTAAGTTTGAATGGAGAAAAACTGGAGGAAGTGAAGTGTTTTAGATATGGAGAAAAACTGGAGGAGGTGAAGTGTTTTAGATATCTGGGAGTGGATTTAGCAGCAGATAGAACCATGGAAGCAGAAGTGAATCATAGGGTGGGGGAGGGGGCGAAAGTTCTGGGAGCGTTGAAGAACATGTGGGAGTCGAGAACATTATCTTGGAAAGCAAAAATGGGTATGTTTGCAGGAATAGTGGTTCCAACAATGTTGTATGGTTGCGAGGTGTGGGCTATAGATAGAGTTGTGTGGAGGAGGGTGGATGTGCTGGAAATGAGATGTTTGAGGACAATATGTGGTGTGGGGTGGTTTGATCGAGTATGTAATGTAAGGGTAAGAGAGATGTGTGGTAATAAAAAGAGTGTGGTTGAGAGAGCAGAAGAGGGTGTTTTGAAATGGTTTGGTCACGTGGAGAGAATGAGTGAGGAAAGATTGACCAAGAGGATATATGTGTCAGAGGTGGAGGGAACGAGGAGAAGTGGGCGACCAAAATGGAGGTGGAAAGATGGAGTGAAAAAGATTTTGAGTGATCGGGGCCTGAACGTGCAGGAGGGTGAAAGGTGTGCAAGGAATAGAGTGAATTGGAACGATGTGGTATACCAGGGTCGAGGTGCTGTCAATGGATTGAACCAGGGCGTGTGAAGCATCTGGGGTAAACCATGGAAAGTTCTGTGGGGCTTGGATGTGGAAAGGGAGCTGTGGTTTCAGTGCATTATACATGACAGCTAGAGACTGAGTGTGAACGAATGTGGCTTTTTTTGCCTTTTCCTAGCGCTACCTTGCGCACATGCGGGGAGAGGGGGTTGTTATTTCAGGCAATGGGAATAAATAAAGGCAGACAGTATGAATTATGTACATGTGTATATATGTATATGTCTGTGTGTGTATATATATATATATACGTTGAGAGGTATAGGAATGTATATTTGCGAGTGTGGACGTGTATGTATATACATATGTATGTGGGTGAGTTGGGCCATTCTTTTGTCTGTTGTCTTGCGCTACCTCGCTAACGCGGGAGACAGCGACAAAGCAAAATAAATTAACATAATGAGATTATGTATATGCAAATCACATTATGTATATGCAAATATTCCAAAACCCAAAAAATCGCTGGGGGTAGGGTAGAAAGAATACTTCCCATGCATTCTCCGTGTGTCGTAGAAGGCGACTAAAGGGGACGGGAGCAAGGGTTAGAAACCCTTCCATTTGTATTTTGATTTTCTAAAAGGGGAAAAAGAAGGAATAGTCATGCGGGGAAGGCTCATCCTCCTGGAAGGCTCAGACGGGTGTCTAAATGTCTGTGGATGTAACCAAGATGAGAAAAAAGGAGATAGGTAGCATGTTTGAGGAAAGGAACAAAGATGTTTTAGCTCTGAGTGAAACGAAGCTCAAGGGTAAAGGGGAAGAGTGGTTTGGGAAAGTCTTGGGAGTAAAGTCAGGGGTTGGTGAGAGGAATTGTGGGTGTATGTGATAGTGTAAGAAAGTAAATGCTAGATTGATATGGGTAAAACTGAAAGTGGATGGAGAGAGATGAGTGATTATTGGTGCCTATGCACCTAGTCATGAGAGGAAAGATCATGAGAGGCAAGTGTTTTGGGAGCAGCTGAGTGAGTGTGTTAGCAGCTTTAATGCATGAGACCGGGTTATAGTGATGGGTGATTTGAATGCAAAGGTGAGTAATGTGGCAGTTGAGAGTATAAGTGGTGTACATAGGGTGTTCACTGTTGTAAACAGAAATGGTGAAGAGCTTGTAGATTTGTGTGCTGAAAGAGGAATGATGATTGGGAATACCTGGTTTAAAAAGAGATATACATGAGTATTCGTATGTAAGTAGGGGAGATGGCCAGAGAGTGTTATTGGATTACGTGTTGATTGATAGGCGTGTGAAAGAGAGACTTTTGGATGTTGATGTGCTGAGAGGGGCAACTGGAGGGATGTCTGATCATTATCTTGTGGAGGCAAAGGTGAAGATTTGTAGACATTTTCAGAAAAGAAGAGAATGTTGGGGTGAAGTGAGTGGTGAGCTTAGAAAGGAGACTTGTGTGAGGAAGTACCAGGAAAGATTGAGTGCAGAATGGAGAAAGGTGAGAGCAAATGACGTAAGGGAAGTGGGGGAGGAATGGGATGTACTTATTGAAGCAGCGATGGCTTGTGCAAAAGATGCCTCTGGCATGAGACAGGTGGGAGGTAGGCAGATTAGAAAGGGTAGTGAGTGGTGGGATGAAGAAGTAAGATTGTTAGTGAAAGAGAAAAGAGAGGCATTTGGACGATTTTTGCAGGAAAATAGTGTAAATGACTTGGAGAGGGAGGAGGTCAAGAGAAAGGTGCAAGAGGTGAAAAAGAGGGCAAATGAGAGTTAGGGTGAGAGAGTTTCATTAGATTTTAGGAAGAATAAAAAGATGTTTTGGAAGGAGGTAAATAAATTGCATAAGACAAGAGAACAAATGGGAACATCGGTGAAGGGGGCTAATGGGGAGGTAATAACAAGTAGTGGGGAAGTGAGAAGGAGGTGGAGTGAGTATTTTGAAGGTTTGTTAAATGTGTTTGATGATAGAGTGGCAGATATAGGGTGTTTTGGTCGAGGTGGAATGCGAAGTGAGAGGGTTAGGGAGAATGATTTGGTAAACAGAGAAGAGGTAGTACAGGCTCTGCGGAAGATGAAAGCCGGCAAGGTTTGGATGGTATTGCAATGGAATTTATTAAAAAAGGGGGTGACTGTATTGTTGACTGGTTGGTAAAGTTATTTAATGCATGTATGACTCATGGTGAGGTGCCTGAGTATTGGCGGAATGCATGCATAGTGCCATTATACAAAGGCAAAGGGGATAGAGGTGAGAGCTCAAATTACAGAGGAATAAGTTTGTTGAGTATTCCTGGTAAATTATATGGGAGGGTATTGATTGAAAGGGTGACAGCATGTATAGAGCATCAGATTGGGGAAGAGCAGTGTGGTTTCAGAAGTGGTAGAGGATGTGTGGATCAGGTGTTTGTTTTGAAGAATGCATGTGAGAAATACTTAGAAAAGCAAATGGATTTGCATGTAGCATTTATGGATCTGGGGAAGGCATATGATAGAGTTGATAGAGAGAGAGGGGCAAGTATGCAGTCTGTTGTGGATGGGAAAGCCTGGGAAGTGAGTCAGTTGTTGTTTGCTGATGATACAGCGCTGGTGGCTGATTCAGGTGAGAAACTGCAGAAGCTGGTGACTGAGTTTGGTAAAGTGTGTGAAAGAAGAAAGCTGAGAGTAAATGTGAATAAGAGCAAGGTTATTAGGTACATTAGGGTTGAGGGTCAAGTCAATTGGGAGGTAAGTTTGAATGGAGAAAAACTGGAGGAAGTGAAGTGTTTTATATATCTGGGAGTGGATTTGGCAGCGGATGGAACCATAGAAGTGGAAGTGACTCACAGGGTGGGGAGAAAGTTCTGGGAGCGTTATAATATGTGTGGAAGGCAAGAACATTATCTCGGAAAGCAAAAATGGGTATGTTTGAAGGAATTGTGGTTCCAACAATGTTATATGGTTGCAAGGAGTGGGCTATAGATAGAGTTGTGTGGAGGAGGGTGTATGTGTTGAAAAAGAGATGTTTGAGGACAATATGTGGTGTGAGGTGGTTTGATTGAGTAAGTAATGAAAGGGTAAGAGAGATGTGTGGTAATAAAAAGAGTGTGGTTGAGAGAGCAGAAGAGGGTGTTTTGAAATGGTTTGGTCACATGGAGAGAATGAATGAGGAAAGATTGACAAAGAGGATATTTGTGTCAGAGTTGGAGGGAACGAGGAGAAGTGGGAGACCAAATTGGAGGTGGAAAGATGGAGTGGAAAAGATTTTGAGCGATTGGGGCCTGAACATGCAGGAGGGTGAAAGGCGTGTAAGGAATAGAAATTATTGGAATGATGTGGTATACTGGGGTCAACGTGCTGTCAGTGGACTGAACCAGGGCATGTGAAGTGTCTGGGGTAAACCATGGAAAGTTTTGTGGGGCCTGGATGTGGAAAGGGAGCTGTGGTTTCAGTGCATTATACACGACACCTAGAGACTGAGGGTGAATGATTGTGGCCTTTGTTGTCTTTTCCTAGTGCTACCTCGTGTGCATGCGGGGGAAGGGGATTGTCATTTCATGTGTGGCTGGGTGGCGACGGGAATGAATAAAGGCAGCAAGTATGAATTATGTACATGTGTATATATATGTATATGTCTGTGTATGTATATATATGTATATACGTTGAAATGTATATGTAGGTATATGTGCGTGTGTGGACGTGTATGTATATACATGTGTATGTAGGTGGGTTGGGCCATTCTTTCGTCTCTTTCCTTGCATTACCTCACTAACATAATGTCTGCGTATGTATATGTATGTGCACGTTGTAAGGTATAGGTATGTATATGTGCATGCGTGGGCATGTATGTGGGTGGGTTGGGCCATTCTTTCGTCTGTTTCCTTGAGCTACCTCGCTAACATGGGAGACTGCAACAAAGTATCATAAAGAAAAATAATAAAACATAATGAGATATGTGGAAAACAGGATGGTATGGTAACAAACAGGTTGAAGCTAAGATATACCTCAACGTTTTGACTGTTCAATGGTCTTTCTCAGGAGGTACTGATTCCAGCATTTGGCAGGACTGTGTTTCCTAGCAAGTGATGGTCACCCAGTCGGATGCCTTGGTGTGTTGCTCTCTGCTTGGATCACTTGTCCTGCCGCCTCCAACCATTCACAGCAATCTCCGCTGCTTGATGTGACCAGCAGATGAACCCAGACACTGTGTTAACGTTATTCTTAATCCCTTCCTCTAGGTAAGCTCTCACACTATCACAGAATGGTTGGCCAAGGCAACTGGTCATGTCAGGTAGTGGAGATCGCTGTGAATGGCTTGAGGCAGCAGGACAAATGATCCAATCAGAGAGTGACACGCTAAGACGTCCAACTGGGTGACCATCACTTGCTGGGAACACAGTACCGCCGAATGCTGGCATCGTTATCTCCTGAGGAAAACCACTGAACATTTGAAATTTTGAGGTATGTCTCAGCTTTTACCCATTTGTTTCCATACCATCCTCTTTCCACATTTGTCATAATGTATAACAGAGATTTCTTGGGGATGGGATCCAAGTCTATACACAAAATTCATTTATGTTTCATATACAACTTATACACATAGCCTGAAGGGTTTTTTTTCATACTATTCGCCATTTCCCGCATTACCAAGGTAGCGTTAAGAACAGAGGACTGAGTTTTTGAGGGAATATCCTCACTTGAGTTGTTTAACCTGTGACTCCATAAAATCCATCAAAAGAAAGAAAAAAAAGATGTTAGGCATACTGAGCCAAGGTACATGCTTATAGTGCAGGTACACTACTGATTTTCCGGCACTCTTGGTTCCAAATCCTTGCAGGATTAACCATTTTGCCGGACCAACCGTGGTCACGTAATAGTAATTCATCAACACACCTCTAACCCACTAATTATACATCTCCCATGTGTCTAAAGTATACCATGGACTGCTAGAAATTTAAATTAAACAAATATTAAATGTAAATTAAATAAGAAACCATCCCATCATCACTTGATTGTGCTCAGTACTCTTACCATCTTTCATAGTTTTTCTAATCGTCATTTGCTTCTTGGAATTGCTCTCTGCATAGAATTTTAATATTTTCTCCCTTTGCCTCTTTATATCATAAACAGTTGATGAACCAATACTGTAGATGTCACACAGCTTATGCATCGAGACACCATAGTCCATTTTTTCAACAGTTCCACTTTATCTTGGATCGATATGGACTGGTGTTTACATTTGACACCACGACTGACACTCTCATATGTCTTAGAAGCCATAGCTAGGGATAAATTTAAGCAAAATAAGCTAAGAATCTCACTGAATTGTGATATCACCACCAAAAAGTGCAGTGTAAAGAATATAAAGAGGCACGCCCTATACAACGTCATCTGTGGCCGCCCAGCAAACTAGTCTGGTGGCTGCTGTAAGTTCAAGTTCCCTCATAATTTTGCCTGGACTAAAGGAGGTGCTGAACAATCAGTTGCTGGAAATTCGGTGGTGTACCTGTACTAAGTTTCAACAGCAAAAAAATGATAAAAAATTGCAAAGCTTTGTTTGGAAGAAGTCAAAATAGGAAAAAAGAAATGGCCAGAAATAAGATATCTTCTTCCATAGGGATGAATGCATAAAAAATGACAACATATAATGTATACAATACATCCTACATCCAGAATCACTACAGTGCATATGATATAATAGATCTCTAGTGTCAACCACATGCTGGTCCATCTGACTTAATAATTAGGTCTGACATGAAAGGATTTCCATCCAATCTGGTTGAAGAAATGATGCTACACACTCTGTTAGAGGACTAACAATGCACAACTTGCAGAGTAAACATCAAAACTAATACAGAGGTTTTCACATGGTTTAAAGTTTACATATGATACGACAAGGAACAAAATTACTCACTTTCCTTTTGTATAAATATTTCCATGTCTTGTCATCTTGTATGGCAGATGCTTAGATCCTAAACTTTCAATCTTGCTCACATAACCACCTTCATCCAATACTGACTCTGCAATTCTCTTTACTGCTGCCACAACTCTTGCCTGAAAAGGTCAAAACAGGCATGTTCAGTTTAAAAGAAAGTTGAGCTTCAGTTTCATCCTGATTAGTTCCAGCACTGAGGAATGCAACTTGCTTAGAAAAGCAATTATTCAGTTATGCAAAAAATAAGGTACAAATCTAGTTTGATAGCAACAAAATTATTCTAAAGCTGGGCCAAGAGCATAAGATATATTCCCTGGAAATATATGGGTCAAGATCTTCCAAGTGTTATGATTTCTAGCGAACTACGTGAACATGATCATGTTTGTTTGCTTGTTCCACGCCCACCCTCAGCCAGTCATCATCTTCATTCTTAGCTTATTAGAGCTAATGTATCGGAGATTGCCTGCACCAATCCAGAAGTGGTCACAATAATAGAGAAAGGTTAAAAAAATAAGAATAAAAAGGCAGGGCAGAGTAAGAATACTAAGAGAAGATGCTCACAGGACATCAACTCGAGAAAAGATTTTTAAACTTTTTATAACCTTCATGTGAAGGGCGCAAATGGGGAGGTGGTAACAAGTAGTGGTGATGTGAGAAGGAGATGGAGTGAGTATTTTGAAGGTTTGTTGAATGTGTTTGATGATAGAGTGGCAGATATAGGGTGTTTTGGTCGAGGTGGTGTGCAAAGTGAGAGGGTTAGGGAAAATGATTTGGTAAACAGAGAAGAGGTAGTAAAAGCTTTGCGGAAGATGAAAGCCAGCAAGGCAGCAGGTTTGGATGGTATTGCAGTGGAATTTATTAAAAAAGGGGGTGACTGTATAGTTGACTGGTTGGTAAGGTTATTTAATGTATGTATGACTCATGGTGAGGTGCCTGAGGATTGGCGGAATGCGTGCATAGTGCCATTGTACAAAGGCAAAGGGGATAAGAGTGAGTGCTCAAATTACAGAGGTATAAGTTTGTTGAGTATTCCTGGTAAATTATATGGGAGGGTATTGATTGAGAGGGTGAAGGCATGTACAGAGCATCAGATTGGGGAAGAGCAGTGTGGTTTCAGAAGTGGTAGAGGATGTGTGGATCAGGTGTTTGCTTTGAAGAATGTATGTGAGAAATACTTAGAAAAGCAAATGGATTTGTATGTAGCATTTATGGATCTGGAGAAGGCATATGATAGAGTTGATAGAGATGCTCTGTGGAAGGTATTAAGAATATATGGTGTGGGAGGCAAGTTGTTAGAAGCAGTGAAAAGTTTTTATCGAGGATGTAAGGCATGTGTACGTGTAGGAAGAGAGGAAAGTGATTGGTTCTCAGTGAATGTAGGTTTGCGGCAGGGGTGTGTAATGTCTCCATGGTTGTTTAATTTGTTTATGGATGGGGTTGTTAGGGAGGTGAATGCAAGAGTTTTGGAAAGAGGGGCAAGTATGAAGTCTGTTGGGGATGAAAGAGCTTGGGAAGTGAGTCAGTTGTTGTTCGCTGATGATACAGCGCTGGTGGCTGATTCATGTGAGAAACTGCAGAAGCTGGTGACTGAGTTTGGTAAAGTGTGTGAAAGAAGAAAGTTAAGAGTAAATGTGAATAAGAGCAAGGTTATTAGGTAGAGTAGGGTTGAGGGTCAAGTCAATTGGGAGGTGAGTTTGAATGGAGAAAAACTGGAGGAAGTGAAGTGTTTTAGATATCTGGGAGTGGATGTGACAGCGAATGGAACCATGGAAGCGGAAGTGGATCATAGGGTGGGGGAGGGGGCGAAAATTCTGGGAGCCTTGAAGAATGTGTGGAAGTCGAGAACATTATCTCGGAAAGCAAAAATGGGTATGTTTGAAGGAATAGTGGTTCCAACAATGTTGTATGGTTGCGAGGCGTGGACTATGGATAGAGTTGTGCGCAGGAGGATGGATGTGCTGGAAATGAGATGTTTGAGGACAATGTGAGGTGGTTTGATCGAGTAAGTAACGTAAGGGTAAGAGAGATGTGTGAAAATAAAAAGAGCGTGGTTGAGAGAGCAGAAGAGGGTGTTTTGAAATGGTTTGGGCACATGGAGAGAATGAGTGAGGAAAGATTGACCAAGAGGATATATGTGTCGGAGGTGGAGGGAACGAGGAGAAGAGGGAGACCAAATTGGAGGTGGAAAGATGGAGTGAAAAAGATTTTGTGTGATCGGGGCCTGAACATGCAGGAGGGTGAAAGGAGGGCAAGGAATAGAGTGAATTGGAGCGATGTGGTATACCAGGGCTGACGTGCTGTCATTGGATTGAATCAAGGCACGTGAAGCGTCTGGGGTAAACCATGGAAAGCTGTGTAGGTATGTATATTTGCGTGTGTGGACGTATGTATATACATGTGTATGGGGGTGGGTTGGGCCATTTCTTTCGTCTGTTTCCTTGCGCTACCTCGCAAACGTGGGAGACAGCGGCAAAAAAAAAAATTAACCTTCATGTGTGTCTTGTGAGTGTTAAAGCTTATTCAGAGAAGGGAGAAGGGTTTCGAGAAAACTCAGATAAAACTACTCTCAAAAGCTAAAATATATACCTTCAGTGGTAAGTCTGAGACACACTAGTATATTGATGTCCTGAAGGAAGAATCTCCATAGCCACAAGGTAGATCCACATTGCCTAAATTATGGCACTCTGACAAAAGTTGAATAAAAAAAAAGAGTCTGGACTAAAGGAGGTGCTGAACCATCAGTTGTTGAAAATTTGGTGGTGTACTTGTACTAGGTTTCAGCAGGCCAAAAAATGAAAAAA
Organism: Panulirus ornatus; assembly: GCF_036320965.1. Lineage (NCBI taxonomy): Eukaryota > Metazoa > Arthropoda > Malacostraca > Decapoda > Palinuridae > Panulirus > Panulirus ornatus. The sequence goes on along the minus strand of NC_092224.1, from coordinate 54,439,951 downwards.
AAAAAAGAAAAACTTTGTTTGGAATTAGTCAGAATAGGAAAAAAGAAACGGACAAAAATAAGGTATCTTCTTCCATAGGGATGAATGCATAAAAAATGACAACATATAATGTATACAATACATCCTACATCTAGAATCACTACAGTGCATATGAGATAATTGATCTCTAGTGTCACCCACATGCTGGTCCACCTGACTTAATAGTTCTGACATGAAAGGATTTCCATCCCATCTGGTGGAAGAAATGATGCTATGGACTGTTAGAGGACTAACAATGCACAACTTGCAGAGCAAACAGCAAAACTTATACAGAGGTTTTCACATGATTTAAAGTTTACATATGATGGGACAAAGAATAAAATTACTTACTTTCTAAGGTAGAGGCTCACCTCCTCACATTCTGTATTCTAGTGTAAAGCTCAGATTGAGCCAGTAACACTTACTTTTTTATTCACATAGAGACATTTTTTGCCAAGAGAGGTTTCAAGGGTGTAGGGTGCAGAAATAAATGGGTCCTTATGTAATCTCTGATCAAGTCCAAAAGGTTTCTAAGAGATATAACCATGCATGAAACATGATGCTTTCTTGATGCAGTTTTCCAAGACTGAATGACAATGGGGAAATTTCGAAAGTCAGTAGTTTCATGCTTTCTAAAAAATTGTGGGTTTGGGTATATCTGAACCCGAGAGAAATTTATCAAAGACAAGAAGGTTCTTGTGTCTCACCACAAAGCAAGTTCATCAACTCTCCTCCTGGAGATCATGGCTCTTTACAAGAAGACACTGAAAAGCTAAACTGTCAGAAAAAAGTGTTAGATTGTAAAAGATCTAAGACCTGTGAAAGCTCCCACTTGGCTGTGGGATAAAAGCCAAACATATTGTCGGAGAAAAGACTGGAAATGTATAACCCAGGCAGTACATGTCAGATTATTACCAAAACTTAGTGGTGAGAAGAGCATTCATAAAATAAGCAATAGCATAACTAGCTTGTTCTCATAATAATGGCATGAGAAGAACTATGAACATGAGGCTTCAGTCATTTCCAAAACATCATATTCTTTCAAGAAAGAATGAAATACTTTCCAGAACAACTGGTACTATCTTTGAATAGTGGGGTGAATGTTATGTAAAAGGTCATTTGTTTGGTTTTCTCCAAAATGTAGATTATATATTTGTGAGAGGAGATTTGATCAAGTAAATAATGAAAGGGTAAGAGAGGATGTGTGTTAATAAAAAGAGTTTGGTTAAGAGGGCAGAAGGTGTGTTGAAATGGTTTTGCATATGGAGAGAATGAGCGAAGAAAGGTTGACAGAGGATATATATGTCAGAGGTAGAGGGGACAAGGATAAGTGGGAGACCAGATTGGAGGTGGGAGGATGGAGTAAAAAAGATCTGGAGTAATCGGGGCCTGAACATACAGGAAGGTGAGAGGCTTACAAGGAATAGTGAATTGAAACGATGTGGTATATTAGGGTCGATGTGCTGTCAGTGGACTGAACCAGGGCATGTGAAGCATGTGGGGTATACCATGGAAAGGTCTGTGGGGCCTGGGAGCTGTGGTTTCGGTGCACTACACATAACAGCTAGAGACTGAGTGTGAATGAATGTGGCCTTTTTTTGTCTGTTTTCTTAGTGCTACCTCACTGAAGTTGGGACAGCGATTCTGTTTCCTGTGGTGCGGGGTGGCGCTGGGAATGGATGAAGGCAAGGAAGTGTATATACATATTCATTTCATGCATATTCGCCATTTCCCGCTTTAGCGAGGTAGCATTAAGAATACAGGACTGAACCTGAGAGGGAATATCCTCACTTGGACCCCTTCTCTGTTCCTCTTTTTTTTTTTTTTGAAAAGTAAAAAACAAGAGGGGATGATTTCCAGGCCCCCCCCTTAAGTTGCCTTCTAAGATTTGCAGGGAACACATGTCATTTATGGTTTTGGAGAAGGCATATGATAAGAGTTGATAGAGATGCTCTGTGGAAGGTATTAAGACTATATGGTGTGGAAGGCAAGTTGTTAGAAGCAGTGAAAAGTTTTTATTGAGGATGTAAGGCCTGTGTACGAGTAGGAAGAGAGGAAAGTGATTGGTTCTCAGTGAATGTCGGTTTGTGGCAGGGGTGTGTGATGTCTCCATGGTTGTTTAATTTGTTTATGGATGGGGTTGTTAGGGAGGTGAATGCAAGAGTTTTGGAGAGAGGGGCAAGTATGCAGATGGTTGTGGATGAGAGAGCTTGGGAAGTGAGCCAGTTTTTGTTCGTTGATGATACAGCGCTGGTGGCTGATTCGGGTGAGAAACTGCAGAAGCTGGTGACTAAGTTTGGTAAAGTGTGTGAAAGAAGAAAGCCGAGAGTAAATGTGAATAAGAGCAAGGTTATAAGGTACAGTAGGGTTGAGGGACAAGTCAATCGGGAGGTAAGTTTGAATGGAGAAAAACTGGAGGAAGTGAAGTGTTTTATATATCTAGGAGTGGACTTGGCAGCAGATGGAACCATGGAAGCGGAAGTGAGTCACAGGGTGGGGGAAGGGTGAAAGTTCTGGGAGCATTGAAAAACATGTGGAAGGTGAGAACGTTATCTCGGGAAGCAAAAAAGGGTATGTTTGAAGGAATAGTGGTTCTGACAATGTTATATAGATGCGAGGTGTGGGCTATAGATAGAGTTGTGCGGAGAAGGGTGGAGGTGCAGGAAATGAGATGTTTGAGGACAGTATGTGGTGTGAGGTGGTTTGATCGAGTAAGTAATGAAAGGGTAAGAGAGTTGTGTGGTAATAAAATGAGTGTGGTTGAGAGAGCAGAAGAGGGTGTTTTGAAATGGTTTGGTCGCATGGAGAGAATGAGTGAGGAAAGATTGACAAAGAGGATATTTTATTCATTTATTTATTTTGCTTTGTCGCTGTCTCCTGCGTTAGCGAGGTAGCGCAAGGAAACAGATGAAAGAATGGCCCAACCCACCCACATACTCATATATATACATACACGTCCACACACGCAAATATACATACCTTTACAACTCAACGTATAAATATATATACACACACAGACATATACATATATACACATGTAGATAATTCATACTGTCTGCCTATATTCATTCACATCGCCACCGTGCCACACATGAATATAACAACCCCCTTCCCCCTCATGTGCGCATGGTAGCGCAAGGAAAAGATAACAAAGGCCACATTCGTTCACACTCAGTCTCTAGCTGTCATGTAATAATGCACTGAAACCACGGCTCCCTTTCCATATCCAGGGCACACAGAACTATCTACAGCCCATGCCTTGCAACCATATAACATTGTTGGAACCACTATTCCACCAAACATACTCATTTTTGCTTTCCGAGATAATGTTCTCGACTTCCACACATTCTTCAACACTCCCAGAACTTTCACCCCCCTCCCCCACCCATGATTCACTTCTGCTTCCATGGTTCCATCTGCTGCCAAATCCACTCCCAGATATCTAAAACTTTTCACTTCCTCCGGTTTTTCTCCATTCAAACTAGCCTCCCAATTGACTTGTCCCTCAACCCTACTGTACCTAATAACCTTGCTCTTATTCACATTTACTCTCAGCTTTCTTCTTTCACACACTTTACCACCCTCAGTCACCAGCTTCTGCAGTTTCTCACCTGAATCAGCCACCAGCGCTGTATCATCAGCGAACAACAACTGACTCACTTCCCAAGCTCTCTCATCCAGAACAGACTGCATACTTGCCCCTCTTTCCAAAGAGGATATATATATTTTTTATATTTTTTTTATTATACTTTGTCGCTGTCTCCCGCGTTTGCGAGGTATATATATATATATATATATATATATATATATATATATATATATATATATATATATATATATCTTTTCTTCTTTTTTCTTTTAAACTATTTGCCATTTCCCGCGTTAGCGAGGTAGCGTTAAGAACAGAGGACTGGGCCTTTTTTGGAATATCCTCACCTGGCCCCCTCTGTTCCTTCTTTTGGAAAATTAAAAAAAAAAAAGAGAGGGGAGGATTTCCAGCCCCCCGCTCCCTCCCCTTTTAGTCGCCTTCTACGACACGCAGGGAATACGTGGGAAGTATTCTTAATCCCCTATCCCCAGATCCATGGATTTAATGGTTATAGACTGGTAAAATGATCATTACATCAGAATCCACACCATACATGTCATACATTTATCATGAAGTCTGATCCTCTACAAGCACTTAGGCACTATGGTTTATGTACCCTCTGAGTGAGACAAGACTCTAAAATCCTAAGGCAAGTACAATTCCTTGGACTCATCCATATGTAAATATAGTTTATACATTCAAAAATGAAATACTTTAGACAAAGCTGTACTATGTCTGGTGAAGGTCATACTGACTTTAGATCAAATCAAGGGAATACTTCTCGACAATAAAAAGAAAAAAAAACAGTGCTAGATGCAACATATAGTGTGCTCATCTTAATATCTGGGTGGCTACCCTAGATCAACAGGATGTCTCAAAATAATTTCTTAAATGAAACAAGAACACTAAGACTTAAAGCAGGTAATTGCTCATTCACAAGTGAAATTATATTCTTTAGCCAGATCTCACTTTTCAAGAGAACTGTCAGGACAAGGGGCTATACAACAGGAAAGTTCAAACACAATCAATGGGACAAAAATCACACCATATTTTCCAATCCAGACAACATAGCTAGTTTGAAAGTATATATGCTGGGATATGGCAGCCTGATGATAGGGAAATATCAAGCCTTCTTTATGTGATGACTATTCCTAAGTGCATTTCCATTCAGTCAAGCATAGGCACCTTGGCTAAGTCACTAAATACCATGTTGTCAGCCACTTGTTGAGTGCTGGTATATATATATATATATTTTTTTTTTTCAAACTATTCGCCATTTCCCGCGTTAGCGAGGTAGCGTTAAGAACAGAGAACTGGGCCACTGAGGGAATATCCCCACCTGGCCCCCTTCTCTGTTCCTTCTTTTGGAAAATTAAAAAAAAAATTGAGAGGGGAGGATTTCCAGCCCCCCGCTCCCTCCCCTTTTAGTCGCCTTCTACGACACGCAGGGAATACGTGGGAAGTATATTTTTTTTTCTTTGTCGCTGTCTCCCACGTTTGCGAGGTAGTGCAAGGAAACAGACGAAAGAAATGGCCCAACCCACCCCCATACACATGTATATACATACGTCCACACACGCAAATATACATACCTACACAGCTTTCCATGGTTTACCCCAGACGCTTCACATGCCCTGATTCAATCCACTGACAGCACGTCAACCCCAGTATACCACATCGATCCAATTCACTCTATTCCTTGCCCTCCTTTCACCCTCCTGCATGTTCAGGCCCCGATCACTCAAAATCTTTTTCACTCCATCTTTCCACCTCCAATTTGGTCTCCCACTTCTCCTCGTTCCCTCCACCTCCGACACATATATCCTCTTGGTCAGTCTTTCCTCACTCATTCTCTCCATGTGCCCAAACCATTTCAAAACACCCTCTTCTGCTCTCTCAACCATGCTCTTTTTATTTCCACACATCTCTCTTACCCTTACGTTACTTACTCGATCAAACCACCTCACACCACACATTGTCCTCAAACATCTCATTTCCAGCACATCCATCCTCCTGCGCACAACTCTATCCATAGCCCACGCCTCGCAACCATATAACATTGTTGGAACCGCTATTCCTTCAAACATACCCATTTTTGCTTTCCGAGATAATGTTCTCGACTTCCACACATTCTTCAAGGCTCCCAGGATTTTCGCCCCCTCCCCCACCCTATGATCCACTTCCGCTTCCATGGTTCCATCCGCTGCCAGATCCACTCCCAGATATCTAAAACACTTTACTTCCTCCAGTTTTTCCCCATTCAAACTTACTTACCTCCCAGTTGACTTGACCCTCAACCCTACTGTACCTAATAACCTTGCTCTTATTCACATTTACTCTTAACTTTCTTCTTTCACACACTTTACCAAACTCAGTCACCAGCTTCTGCAGTTTCTCACATGTATCAGCCACCAGCGCTGTATCATCAGCGAACAACAACTGACTCACTTCCCAAGCTCTCTCATCCACAACAGACTTCATACTTGCCCCTCTTTCCAAAACTCTTGCATTCACCTCCCTAACAACCCCATCCATAAACAAATTAAACAACCATGGAGACATCACACACCCCTGCCGCAAACCTACATTCACTGAGAACCAATCACTTTCCTCTCTTCCTACACATACACATGCCTTACATCCTTGATAAAAACTTTTCACTGCTTCTAACAACTTGCCTCCCACACCATATATTCTTAATACCTTCCACAGAGCATCTCTATCAACTCTATCACATGCCTTCTCCAGATCCATAAATGCTACATACAAATCCATTTGCTTTTCTAAGTATTTCTCACATACATTCTTCAAAGCAAACACCTGATCCACACATCCTCTACCACTTCTGAAACCACACTGCTCTTCCCCAATCTGATGCTCTGTACATGCCTTCACCCTCTCAATCAATACCCTCCCATATAATTTACTAGGAATACTCAACAAACTTATACCTCTGTAATTTGAGCACTCACTCTTATCCCCTTTGCCTTTGTACAATGGCATTATGCACGCATTCCGCCAATCCTCAGGCACCTCAGCATGAGTCATACATACATTAAATAACCTTACCAACCAGTCAATAATACAGTCACCCCCTTTTTTAATAAATTCCACTGCAATACCATCCAAACCTGCTGCCTTGCCGGCTTTCATCTTCTGCAAAGCTTTTACTACCTCTTTTCTGTTCACCAAATCATTTTCCCTAACCCTCTCACTTTGCACACCACCTTGACCAAAACACCCTATATCTGCCACTCTATCATCAAACACATTCAACAAACCTTCAAAATACTCACTCCATCTCCTTCTCACATCACCACTACTTGTTATCACCTCCCCATTTGCGCCCTCCACTGAAGTTCCCATTTGCCCCCTTACGCACTTTATTTACCTCCTTCCAGAACATATATATATATATATATATATATATATATATATATATATATATATATATATATATATATATATATATATACCCATTTTTGCTTTCTGAGATAATGTTCTCGACTTCCACACATTCTTCAAGGCTCCCAGAATTTTCGCCCCCTCCCCCACCCTATGATCCACTTCCGCTTCCATGGTTCCATCCGCTGCCAGATCCACTCCCAGATATCTAAAACACTTCACTTCCTCCAGTTTTTCTCCATTCAAACTCACCTCCCAATTGACTTGACCCTCAACCCTACTGTACCTAATAACCTTGCTCTTATTCACATTTACTCTTAACTTTCTTCTTTCACACACTTTACCAAACTCAGTCACCAGCTTCTGCAGTTTCTCACATGAATCAGCCACCAGTGCTGTATCATCGGCGAACAACAACTGACTCACTTCCCAAGCTCTCTCATCCCCAACAGACTTCATACTTGCCCCTCTTTCCAAAACTCTTGCATTCACCTCCCTAACAACCCCACATATATATATATGTATACACATATATACATATATATATATATATATATATATATATATATATATATATATACATATACATATATATATATATATTTTTTTTTTTTTCATACTATTCGCCATTTCCCGCGATAGCGAGGTAGCGTTAAGAACAGAGGACTGGGCCTTTGAGGGAATATCCTCACCTGGCCCTCTTCTCTGTTCATTCTTTTGGGAAAAAAAAAAAAAAAAAAAAAAAAAAAAAAAAAAAAAAGGCGACTAAAAGGGGAGGGAGCGGGGGGCTGGAAATCCTCCCCTCTCGTTTTTTTTTTTTTTTTTTTTTTAATTTTCCAAAAGAAGGAACAGAGAATTGGGCCAGGTGAGGGTATTCCCTCAAAGGCCCAGTCCTCTGTTCTTAACACTACCTCGCTAATGCGGGAAATGGCGAACAGTTTGAAAGAAAAAAGATATATATATATATATACATATATATATATATACATATATATATATATATTTATTATTTTTTTTTATTATACTTTCTCGCTGTCTCCCGCGTTTGCGAGGTAGCGCAAGGAAACAGACGAAAGAAATGGCCCAACCCCCCCCCCCATACACATGTATATACATACGTCCACACACGCAAATATACATACCTACACAGCTTTCCATGGTTTACCCCAGACGCTTCACATGCCTTGATTCAATCCACTGACAGCACGTCAACCCCGGTATACCACATCGCTCCAATTCACTCTATTCCTTGCCCTCCTTTCACCCTCCTGCATGTTCAGGCCCCGATCACACAAAATCTTTTTCACTCCATCTTTCCACCTCCAATTTGGTCTCCCTCTTCTCCTCGTTCCCTCCACCTCCGACACATATATCCTCTTGGTCAATCTTTCCTCACTCATTCTCTCCATGTGACCAAACCATTTCAAAACACCCTCTTCTGCTCTCTCAACCACGCTCTTTTTATTTCCACACATCTCTCTTACCCTTACGTTACTTACTCGATCAAACCACCTCACACCACACATTGTCCTCAAACATCTCATTTCCAGCACATCCATCCTCCTGCGCACAACTCTATCCATAGCCCACGCCTCGCAACCATACAACATTGTTGGAACCACTATTCCTTCAATGTTGTATGGTTGCGAGGCGTGGGCTATGGATAGAGTTGTGCGCAGGAGGATGGATGTGCTGGAAATGAGATGTTTGAGGACAATGTGTGGTGTGAGGTGGTTTGATCGAGTAAGTAACGTAAGGGTAAGAGAGATGTGTGGAAATAAAAAGAGCGTGGTTGAGAGAGCAGAAGAGGGTGTTTTGAAATGGTTTGGTCACATGGAGAGAATGAGTGAGGAAAGATTGACCAAGAGGATATATGTGTCGGAGGTGGAGGGAACGAGGAGAAGAGGGAGACCAAATTGGAGGTGGAAAGATGGAGTGAAAAAGATTTTGTGTGATCGGGGCCTGAACATGCAGGAGGGTGAAAGGAGGGCAAGGAATAGAGTGAATTGGAGCGATGTGGTATACCGGGGTTGACGTGCTGTCAGTGGATTGAATCAAGGCATGTGAAGCGTCTGGGGTAAACCATGGAAAGCTGTGTAGGTATGTATATTTGCGTGTGTGGACGTATGTATATACATGTGTATGGGGGTGGGTTGGGCCATTTCTTTCGTCTGATTCCTTGCGCTACCTCGCAAATGCGGGAGACAGCGACAAAGCAAAAAAAAAAAAAAAAAAGAAAATATATATATATATATATATATATATATATATATATATATATATATATATATATATATATTATCCCTGGGGATAGGGGTGAAAGAATACTTCCCACGCATTCCTCGCGTGTCAAAGAAGGCGACTAGAGGGGACGGGAGCGGGGGGGCCAGAAATCCTCCCCTCCTTGTATTTTTTAACTTTCTAAAATGGGAAACAGAAGGAGTCACACGAGGAGTGCTCATCCTCCTCGAAGGCTCGGACTGGGGTGTCTAAATGTGTGTGGATGTAACCAAGATGTGAAAAAAGGAGAGATTGGTAGTATGTTTGAGGAAAGGAACCTGGATGTTTTGGCTCTGAGTGAAACGAAGCTCAAGGGTAAAGGGGAAGAGTGGTTTGGGAATGTCTTGGGAGTAAAGTCAGAAGTTAGTGAGAGGACAAGAGCAAGGGAAGGAGTAGCAGTACTCCTGAAACAGGAGTTGTGGGAGTATGTGATAGAATGTAAGAAAGTAAATTCTCGATTAATATGGGTAAAACTGTAAGTTGATGGAGAGAGATGGGTATTTATTGGTGCATATGCACCTGGGCATGAGCAGAAAGATCATGAGAGGCAAGTGTTTTGGGAGCAGCTGAATGAGTGTGTTAGTGGTTTTGATGCACGAGACCGGGTTATAGTGATGGGTGATTTGAATGCAAAGGTGAGTAATGTGGCAGTTGAGGGAATAATTGGTATACATGGGGTGTTCAGTGTTATAAATGGAAATGGTGAAGAGCTTGTAGATTTATGTGCTGAAAAAGGACTGGTGATTGGGAATACCTGGTTTAAAAAGCGAGATATACATAAGCATATGTATGTAAGTAGGAGAGATGGCCAGAGAGCGTTATTGGATTACGTGTTAATTGACAGGTGCGCGAAAGAGAGACTTTTGGATGTTAATGTGCTGAGAGGTGCAACTGGAGGGATGTCTGATCATTATCTTGTGGAGGCTAAGGTGAAGATTTGTATGGGTTTTCAGAAAAGAAGAGTGAATGTTGGGGTGAAGAGGGTGGTGAGAGTAAGTGAGCTTGGGAAGGAGACTTGTGTGAGGAAGTACCAGGAGAGACTGAGTACAGAATGGAAAAAGGTGAGAACAATGGAAGTAAGGGGAGTGGGGGAGGAATGGGATGTATTTAGGGAATCAGTGATGGATTGCGCAAAAGATGCTTGTGGCATGAGAAGAGTGGGAGGTGGGTTGATTAGAAAGGGTAGTGAGTGGTGGGATGAAGAAGTAAGATTATTAGTGAAAGAGAAGAGAGAGGCATTTGGACGATTTTTGCAGGGAAAAAATGCAATTGAGTGGGAGATGTATAAAAGAAAGAGACAGGAGGTCAAGAGAAAGGTGCAAGAGGTGAAAAAGAGGGCAAATAAGAGTTGGGGTGAGAGAGTATCATTAAATTTTAGGGAGAATAAAAAGATGTTCTGGAAGGAGGTAAATAAAGTGCGTAAGACAAGGGAGCAAATGGGAACTTCAGTGAAGGGCGCAAATGGGGAGGTGATAACAAGTAGTGGGGATGTGAGAAGGAGATGGAGTGAGTATTTTGAAGGTTTGTTGAATGTGTTTGATGTTAGAGTGGCAGATATAGGGTGTCTTGGTCGAGGTGGTGTGCAAAGTGAGAGGGTTAGGGAAAATGATTTGGTAAACAGAGATGAGGTAGTAAAAGCTTTGCGGAAGATGAAAGCCGGCAAGGCAGCAGGTTTAGATGGTATTGCAGTGGAATTTATTAAAAAACGGGGTGACTGTATTATTGACTGGTTGGTAAGGTTATTTAATGTATGTATGACTCATGGTGAGGTGCCTGAGGATTGGCGGAATGCGTGCATAGTGCCATTGTACAAAGGCAAAGGGGATAAGAGAGAGTGCTCCAATTACAGAGGTATAAGTTTGTTGAGTATTCCTGGTAAATTATATGGGAGGGTATTGATTGAGAGGGTGAAGGCATGTACAGAGCATCAGATTGGGGAAGAGCAGTGTGGTTCAGAAGTGGTAGAGGATGTGTGGATCAGGTGTTTGCTTTGAAGAATGTATGTGAGAAATACTTCGAAAAGCAAATGGATTTGTATGTAGCATTTATGGATCTGGTGAAGGCATATGATAGAGTTGATAGAGATGCTCTGTGGAAGGTATTAAGAATATATGGTGTGGGAGGCAAGTTGTTAGAAGCAGTGAAAAGTTTTTATCGAGGATGTATGGCATGTGTACGTGCAGGAAGAGAGGAAAGTGATTGGTTCTCAGTGAATGTAGGTTTGTGGCAGGGGTGTGTGATGTCTCCATGGTTGTTTAATTTGTTTATGGATGGGGTTGTTAGGGAGGTGAATGCAAGAGTTTTGGAAAGAGGGGCAAGTATGAAGTCTGTTGGGGATGAGAGAGCTTGGGAAGTGAGTCAGTTGTTGTTCGCTGATGATACAGCGCTGGTGGCTGATTCATGTGAGAAACTGCAGAAGGTGGTGACTGAGTTTGGTAAAGTGTGTGAAAGAAGAAAGTTAAGAGTAAATGTGAATAAGAGCAAGGTTATTAGGTAGAGTAGGGTTGAGGGTCAAGTCAATTGGGAGGTAAGTTTGAATGGAGAAAAACTGGAGGAAGTAAAGTGTTTTAGATATCTGGGAGTTTATGTGACAGCGGATGGAACCATGGAAGCGGAAGTGGATCATAGGGTGGGGGAGGGGGCGAAAATCCTGGGAGCCTTGAAGAATGTGTGGAAGTCGAGAACATTATCTCGGAAAGCAAAAATGGGTATGTTTGAAGGAATAGTGGTTCCAACAATGTTGTATGGTTGCAAGGCGTGGGCTATGGATAGAGTTGTGCGCAGGAGGATGGATGTGCTGGAAATGAGATGTTTGAGGACAATGTGTGGTGTGAGGTGGTTTGATCGAGTAAGTAACGTAAGGGTAAGAGAGATGTGTGGAAATAAAAAGAGCGTGGTTGAGAGAGCAGAAGAGGGTGTTTTGAAATGGTTTGGGCACATGGAGAGAATGAATGAGGAAAGATTGACCAAGAGGATATATGTGTCGGAGGTGGAGGGAACGAGAAGTGGGAGACCAAATTGGAGGTGGAAAGATGGAGTGAAAAAGATTTTGTGTGATCGGGGCCTGAACATGCAGGCGGGTGAAAGGAGGGCAAGGAATAGAGTGAATTGGATCGATGTGGTATACTGGGGTTGACGTGCTGTCAGTGGATTGAATCAGGGCATGTGAAGTGTCTGGGGTAAACCATGGAAAGCTGTGTAGGTATGTATATTTGCGTGTGTGGACGTATGTATATACATGTGTATGGGGGTGGGTTGGGCCATTTCTTTCGTCTGTTTCCTTGCGCTACCTCGCAAACGCGGGAGACAGCGACAAAGCCAAAATATATATATATATATATATATATATTTTTTTTGCTTTGTCGCTGTGTCCCACGTTTGCGAGGTAGCGCAAGGAAACAGACGAAAGAAATGGCCCAACCCACCCCCATACACATGTATATACATACGTCCACACACGCAAATAATACATACCTACACAGCTTTCCATGGTTTACCCCAGACGCTTCACATGCCCTGATTCAATCCACTGACAGCACATCAACCCCGGTATACCACATCGATCCAATTCACTCTATTCCTTGCCCTCCTTTCACCCTCCTGCATGTTCAGGCCCCGATCACACAAAATCTTTTTCACTCCATCTTTCCACCTCTAATTTGGTCTCCCACTTCTCCTCGTTCCCTCCACCTCCGACACATATATCCTCTTGGTCAATCTTTCCTCACTCATTCTCTCCATGTGCCCAACCATTTCAAAACACCCTCCTCTGCTCTCTCAAGCACGCTCTTTTTATTTTCACACATCTATCTTACCCTTACGTTACTTACTCGATCAAACCACCTCACACCACACATTGTCCTCAGACATCTCATTTCCAGCACATCCACCCTCCTGCGCACAACTCTATCCATAGCCCACACCTCGCAACCATACAACATTGTTGGAACCACTATTCCTTCAAACATACCCATTTTTGCTTTCCGAGATAGTGTTCTCGACTTCCACACATTCTTCAAGGCTCCCAGGATTTTCGCCCCCTCCCCCACCCTATGATCCACTTCCGCTTCCATGGTTCCATCCACTGCCAGATCCACTCCCAGATATCTAAAACACTTTACTTCCTCCAGTTTTTCTCCATTCAAACTTACCTCCCAAGTGACTTGACCCTTAACCGTACTGTACCTAATAACCTTGCTCTTATTGACATTTACTCTTAACTTTCTCGTTAACATCTCATTTCCAGCACATCCACCCTCCTCCACGCAACTCTGTTTATAGCCCATGCCTCGCAACTATATATCATACTTGGAACCACTATTCCTTCAAACATGCCCATTTTTGCTTTCCAAGATAACATTCTCGACTTCCACACATTCTTCAATGCTCCCAGAACTTTTGCCTCCTCCCCCACCCTATGATTCACTTCTGCTTCCATGGTTCCATCTGCTGCCAAATCCACTCTCAGATATTTAAAACACTTCACTTCCTCGTTTTTCTCCATTCAAACTTACCTCGCAGTTGACTTGTCCCTCAACCCTACTGTACCTAATAACCTTGCTCTTATTCACATTAACTCTGAGCTTTCTTTTTTCACACACCTTACCAAACTCAGTCACCAGCTTCTGCAGTTTCTCACCCGAATCAGCCACCAGCACTGTATCATCAGCGAACAACAACTGACTCACTTCCCAAGCTCTTTCATCTAGATCCATAAATGCTATACAAATCCATTTGCTTTTCTTAGTATCTCTCACACACATTCTTCAGAGTAAACACCTGATCGACACATCCTCTACCACTTCTTAAACCACACTGCTCTTCCCCAATCTGATGCTCTTTACATGCCTTCACCCTCTCAATCAATACCCTCCCATATAATTTCCAACAAATACTGAACAAACTTATACCTCTGTAATTTGAGCATTCACTTTTATCCCCTTTGCCTTTGTACAATGGCACTATGCAAGCATTCTGCCAATCCTCAGGCACCTCACCATGAGTCATACATACATTAAATAACCTTACCAACTAGTCAACAATACAGTCACCCCCTTTTTTAATAAATTCCACTGCAATACCATCCAAACCCGCTGCCTTGCCGGCTTTCATCTTCCGCAAAGCTTTTACTACCTCATCTCTGTTTATCAAATCATTTTCCCTAACCCTCTCACTTTGCACACCACCTCGACGAAAACACCCTATATCTGCCACTCTATGATCAAACACATTTAACAAACCTTCAAAATACTCACTCCATCTTCTCACATCAACACTACTTGTTATATATATATATATATCCCTGGAGATAGGGGAGAAAGAATACTTCCCACGTATTCCCTGCATGTCGTAGAAGGCGACTAAAAGGGGAGGGAGCGGGGGGCTGGAAATCCTCCCCGTCTTGTTTTTTTTAATTTTCCAAAAGAAGGAACAGAGAATTGGGCCAGGTGAGGGTATTCCCTCAAAGGCCCAGTCCTCTGTTCTTAACGCTACCTCGCCAATGCGGGAAATGGCGAATAGTTTGAAAAAAAAAAAAAAAATATATATATATATATATATATATATATATATATATATATATATATATATATATATATATCGAGGATGTAAGGCATGTGTACATGCAGGAAGAGAGGAAAGTGATTGGTTCTCAGTGAATGTAGGTTTGCGGCAGGGGTGTGTGATGTTTCCATGTTGTTTAATTTGTTTATGGTTGGGGTTGTTAGAGAGGTGAATGCAAGAGTTTTGGAAAGAGGGGCAAGTATGCAGTCTGTTGTGGATGAGAGAGCTTGGGAAGTGAGTCAGTTGTTGTTCGCTGATGATACAGTGCTGTTGGCTGATTCATGTGAGAAACTGCAGAAGCTGGAGACTGAGTTTGGTAAAGTGTGTGAAAGAAGAAAGTTAAGAGTAAATGTAAATAAGAGCAAGGTTATTAGGTACAGTAGGGTTGAGGGTGAAGTCAACTGGGAGGTAAGTTTGAATGGAGAAAAACTGGAGGAAGTAAAGTGTTTTAGATATCTGGGAGTGGATCTGGCAGTGGATGGAACCATGGAAGAGGAAGTGAATCATAGGGTGGGGGAGGGGGCGAAAATCCTGGGAGCCTTGAAGAATGTTTGGAAGTCGAGAACATTATCTCAGAAAGCAAAAATGGGTATGTTTGAAGGAATAGTGGTTCCAACAATGTTGTATGGTTGCGAGGCGTGGGCTATGGATAGAGTTGTGCGCAGGAGGGTGGATGTGCTGGAAATGAGATGTTTGAGGACAATATGTGGTGTGAGGTGGTTTGATCGAGTACATAATGTAAGGGTAAGAGAGATGTGTGGTAATAAAAAGAGTGTTGTTGAGAGAGCAGAAGAGGGTGTTTTGAAATGGTTTGGTCTCATTGAGAGAATGATTGAGGAAAGATTGACCAAGAGGATATATGTGTCGGAGGTGGAGGGAACGAGGAGAAGTGGGAGACCCAATTGGAGATGGAAAGATGGAGTGAAAAAGATTTTGAGTGATCGGGGCCTGAACATGCAGGAGGGTGAAAGGCGTGCAAGGAATAGAGTGAATTGGATCGATGTGGTATACCAGGGTCGACGTGCTGTCAATGGATTGAATCAGGGCATGTGAAGCGTCTGGGGTAAACCATGGAAAGTTCTGTGGGGCCTGTATGTGGAAAGGGAGCTGTGGTTTGGTGCATTATTACATTACAGCTAGAGAATAGGTGTGAACGAATGGGGCCTTTGATGTCTTTTCCTAGCGCTACCTCGCACACATGAGGGGGGGAGGGGGTTGTTATTCATGTGTGGCAAGGTAGCGATGGGAAGGAATAAAGGCAGACAGTATGAATTATTCTTTCTTTCTTTTTCTTTCAAACTATTCGCCATTTCCCGCGTTAGCAAGGTAGCGTTAAGAACAGAGGACTGGGCCTCTGAGGGAATATCCTCACCTGGCCCCCTTCTCTGTTCCTTCTTTTGGAAAAATTAAAAAAAAAAAAAAAAACGAGGGGAGGATTTCCAGACCCCCGCTCCCTCCCCTTTTAGTTGCTTTCTACGACACGCAGGGAATATGTGGGAAGTATTCTTTCTCCCCTATCCCCAGGGATAGTATGAATTATGTACATGTGTATATATGTATATGTCTGTGTGTGTATATATATGCATACGTTGAGATGTATAGGTATGTATATTTGCGTGTGTGGATGTGTATGTATATACATATGTATGTGGGTGGGTTGGGCAATTCTTTCGTCTGTTTCCTTGCGCTACCTTGCTGGCGCGGGAGACGGCGACAAAGCAAAATAAATAAATAAATAATACATAGATATATGAGATTAGGGCCTCAATTAAGATGAAAATAATAACGCCACATTAAATTAGGCATTTATGACTCTTGATTCCTCTAGAAAACCGGATTAGATATTTTTCCTGAAAACAAACTGTCTATAATAAATGTTCTATATTTGAAATTATGACCTCAATATCTTTTACATTTGCCTTACCTACTACACATTGTACAGTATCTATCTTATGCATCTCACTTGGTAACATCTGTACAAGTAACTTTTAAACATTTGCCTTACCTACTACACATTGTACAGTATCTATCTTATGCATCTCACTTGGTAACATCCATACAAGTAACTTTTAAAGAGTATTAATTTGCATTACTTTAGTACTAACCTAACCCAAATACGTTGTCATACATCACCAGTGCCATTTTTCTCAACACCCTCCTCAATTTTTTAGTAATTTACAGTAGACATGATTTATACAATAGACATGCATCCCAAAAGTAAATAATGTTCTACGTTAGGTTGAACCAATGTGAAGTAACTTGAGCCACCTTCAGTTTTGAAACTATGCTTGGTAAAATTTTATATAATGGGCACCACATAGATAACTCTTGAGGAAATATACCTTTAGACGTCTTATACTGTACAGTTGTCATTAAGATTAATGATGCAAGATTTGGAGCATATACATAATTTGAAAGAAATTCATTTATTGTTAAAAATAACACAGAATTATGGAGAGGAGTACAAAGACCAGGGTAAAGAGAGACTTAACTAACACAACAATTTGTGAAATGCTTACCCAGCAGCCAAATTTACCACAGGAATATGCTACTGTGGATTGCATATAATGACTGACTGTAGGGAAGCTAGGCAGGGACACTACCAGCCAACTGCATGTTGTCAGTTTTATGATTTTTGGCAGTTGGAACAATGCTGAAATAATGGATGCATCAAGTATATTTCGACTGAAAATAAATTGCCAGTAAATCTCGGCTGCTTGGAAGTAAGCGTTTTCCGAGTTCCAATGATTTTCATCACGCTTTAAACCTAAGTTTATGTTGAATAAGCCCACAAAATTTACCTTTTCTTCGTTAGCTTCACCACAATTACCCATATATTATAAAATAATACAGTGTTCCAAATCGCGCTTCATCACTTTTGTTATAATACTGTTAAATCTACTAGTACCGATAATCGACAAAATAACCGGTTTATTATATGTTTATCATAACATTTCAGTTAATCTGTGAACTCTGGTATGGCTTACCTTAGGCATATTTTTTACGATGAAGGACATTTCGTATAGCGGCATGATGGAATACAATCAGCCACTCGGTCTTGCTTGTATACTGTGTGGAAGATGTTTATTGCGATCAGATGTTTTTGTAGAGGTGCAAACGTTTCCAGCGATCACTTCGGTCGAGTGAAATTCTGTCAAGTGAAATAATTGGCGCACGTTTTCGGTAGCAAGCATTTAACGCACATATTGTTGTTATTTGTTACGGAGGGAAGGTAGAAACTTTTTTATGATATATATTTACCATTTTTATTATAAGTGGTTTCTGTGAACTGTAGTAAGACAGAGATAGTGGCAGCTTCTAAAAATGAGATGGGGGAGGGGGGTGCTGGCTCATTGGAGCAAAAGCTAAAGGCGACGATGCAGCATACTGCAGTTATAAACAAATCTAAACAAAACGGAGGGCTGATCCCCCTTGCTTTTCGTAGTTAGGGAAAATAAGTGAAAGCTTATTCACCAAAGCAAACCTGTCAATATTCGGATTTAGCAAGCAGTGTGCGGCCTTTGTACCTTGTTTATAAAATGGGACTTCGTTTTTCTCTAGAGTGGTGAGGTAATTTACATATAAACACTTTCTGATAATTAAACTACAGTATCCATAAGAATTCAGTCATGAGGCAGTTCGGAACAGCTTCGTTTAATTCAAGAGACTTTCGTGTTCATGAGAGCCGGATTGTTAATCTTTTACCAAATTTCGTCATTCTAATGGAATAGAAGCTTCTTATTTACCATTCTTTCCATGACCTTACAAGTGGGGGTCGTCAGTGCAGTCATTGGAAATGAATTGATATTTGTAAAGCGTCCAGAACTCCTGGAGACAACGAATGATGTGCACTGATGAGATGAGTTTGAAAACGTTGGAGACTCAAATCTTATGCAATGTTCACAGCTTTAATCAGGTTGGCCCGACCAAGGTGCTGATTCATCACATAACTTGCCCTAGGAGTAATTCATTTATAGTGAATAGATTATTAAGTGGTTGAATTTCACCCATGGCAAATTCTGTAAACGTTTGTTTTGGCCTTACCTTACGTTAGTGGTTAATGAAACGTTGGCCATACTTGGCCATCCTACTTCTAGGATTCTAGCGATTGTGTTCGCTATGTCAGCTGTGGTCGATGGTGCCTACTTGTGTGATGAGTTGTGGTATGGAGGGCTGCTTGTCTTATTGCTGAATTTGTCTTTATTGTTGTCTAGACTTGGCTGATGGGGGTGGTCTTCATAACATTGATACATAGCCACACCAGGAGTCTCTTTTTGTCTGTCTTAATGTTCCTGCGTGAGACTTGGCTTGTTTGTATGGCATGAGTTGTTGAAGTTTGCCATAAACCATGTATGCTTCATTGCGTTTACACAGTGGAAGTTGAAGGGATCTTCGGTAGAAAGACTTCAGCAACCATGAAAACGGAATTGATAGTATTATGCTTAATATTTATATCATCTCCGGATATATTTAGGCCGGTTTGTGACAATAATGATATTATGCTTAATATCTATGTCATCGAATATATTTAGGCCGGTTTGTGACAATAATGATATTATGCTTGATATCTATGTCATCGGATATATTAGGACGGTTTGTGACTTTGTCACATGTGTAAGAAAGACGAAGTGGTAAATAGTCTCATCTCAAGAAGTACCCAACAGATGTCTTATACTACATCTTGAAAACGAATGATAGGTAAGAGGCTGAGATACTTCTTGTCAGAGTTCCACAACCATCATTCACAAGGAAAAGGTTGGAATTTGTTGTAATTAAGTTTACTATTTGTTTTCTACATCCCCACAGATTATTATGAGCGTGAACATACCCAAGAATCGTTTTTTTTTTTTTAGGGAAAATTGACTTGAATGATATGAGATGATGATTATCAAGTGCATTGGAACTGAGACAGCAATTTGAACAAGCTTTATGGTATTTGTTATTGGAATTTACGCAACATGCTACGACTTCAAGACTAGAATTTGAAGTTAAGGGGTAAACTGTGGTATACATAGCCACCCCATGATTATCTTTTTTATGGGGATGATAGCCATATATAACAACTCGGTATTTTGGTGTCTCTTGCAGGCAAATAACGGATAACGTCTTTGTTGCAATGACATTTGAGCTCAACAAGTGCACTGACTGATCCTAAATATTTTGGGTCCAGTCACCTGACAGGACAGATTTATAGCCACACCCCCCCCCCCCCCACCAACCCACCCACCCACCCACACACACACACACACACACACACACACACCTATAGAAGTGTTGGTGATATTCCACTGTCTCCACTGACTTCACTTAGGAAGATTTTGTGCAGATGCTCCTCCTCACCCGAGCCAGTGGAACGACGACATTTTTGTTAGTTGTGTTAGCCTAAATGTCACCTTTCATTCTGGGGCTGTGAAAGGAGGTGGCCCCTTGACTATGTCAAGGGTTTCCTCTGAATTGGCTTCATAACGCTTGCTTATAGGTTCGTCAGGAGTCGTGGAAAATGAATAAGGAACTTTCCATCACAGGTGTACTTGATGAGTGCCGAAGCCTAGGACTTATCTATTTGTGAGTCTCCCTTACCGTCTTCCTTGCTTAACCACATGAAATGCTCTCCTTGGCCTTATCTGAACAGACTGCTTTCTCAAACTTGTACCGAGGGCAGTCTCGTTACAGGCCTATTGTGATGTCCACGTAGTCAGTCCAAAGTGCTACCGTGGACGTGTAGTTATCAGTAAAGCTCCGCGCTAGCGCACTTTCCAGTGAGATGATCGAATACAAGCTTGATTTTTCATCATAGCCATACTTTTGGCTTCTGGAACATCGCAAAGGATTTGGCACACATCAGTTGCAATCTT
>NC_092224.1:54254242-54416742 GCF_036320965.1 Panulirus ornatus | reverse complement strand
AAATGGGACTCTGTGTCATATTTTGTGGCCATAGAACACAACAATGCTTAGCTTTGCTAAGGGAATTGTTGGTGCGTTTCTAAACCATATGACGTATGTATATTTCATTGCTGTAATGAACAGTAAAATCACACGAGCGAAACAGGGGCATATTTTCATGCATGCAGTCTACACTCTCAAGAGTGAAACATTTCTGCCGGCCAGAGACAAGAAAGGATTTGATTCACCTTTTATGCAATACCATCATTGGACATCTACACCTGATTGGAAAATAAAGTCCATTTCATTATGAAGAAGCAGAAGTGACTACAGTAGTGTGAGTTATCTGCTACAGGAGGAAAAAAGCACATCCAAATCTTTGATGATGACACAGACATCTGTGTCCTTTTACTTTTTCTGGTAACGCAATACCAATACTCAGTTTTCCATGAAAATGTTCAGTAGAAAAATCATTGACATTAATGTCACAGCCATGACCTTAGGTGACAAATGTTTGCTCTTCGTTTCTTTTCATAGTGTGCGCGGATGTGACACTGTCCCCCTACCTATTGGGTTAGGATATGATTTGTTTCTGAAGTCAGACATCACGCTGAGAGCATTTACCAGCCAGAATGCCCTTGAACAAAAGTGGATAATGGAAGGATTCCAGTCTCTTCTTTGTACAGACGTGTAGTTACTCCATCACTTGCTGGCTGAATGCCCTCTTTGTTCATTTAAAAGAAAGAACCTTCAATGATGAAATGTTTTGACCCCGGAAATTAACGCTGCGCTACAGTATATTAAGCTTGCGTCACCTTACGGTGCTCGTGTGAACTGCAACTGGACAAATGAAGCGTCCCAAAGAAGAGCTTTCACAATATGGATAGAAGATAGAGAACCATCAGCCAACACCTATGTATGGAAGGAACGATTCCTCCTCCTCCTCCAAAATGTTGCATGTAGTTGTAAATCCAGTTCAACGTGTTTCAGCCATATAGAAACAGCTGTCCAGTTCATGGATTATCATGCACCACATAATGCATGGCATATGTGGTGCAGATGAGAACTGTAAAATCGAAAACGCAAAACTGTGTGTGGATTTCGGTGACTACTAAGAATAATAGGATGATGACTAAGCAGATGGTGATGGTTACAATCTATAACAATTTGTGCTGTGTTGTGTGTACCTGCACGTTAAGGCACTGTATCTATGAAATGGATGTGCTGTAACTAATATGGTTGTAATGCAAGTGATTAGGTTTTATGGCAACCTTGTGAAATAGTATGAATTAACTTTTTAGATATTGTATGTATTTTTTGTGGTAGATCCAAGATGGGCCCAAACGAGACGGAATTGCCACCTAAAATATCGGTTACATATATTTCAATAAAATATTTCTCGAATTCTGCCTAGAATAGTTTCAGATAAAAAGATACATTTATGAACATTACTCAGATCAGTATGCTATATTATTATTATTTTCTTAGTGGTCATTTTGGATTTTACTTTAAAAAAATCCCAATAGTGACAAAGTGGCACTCACCAGATTCTCAGCACAAGGACATCTCGTTCCATTTTCTGGAAAACGCAATATCACAGCCATGTTGTTTGACCACTTGACCGTTGAATAATACTGCACGAAATTGGTTGGTCACCACCACTCCTCGAACAGGAGTGGCGGTTGGCTTACCTGAGTCCATGCCGCTGGGGTTAAGCCACGGATTCTAGCCGGATACTTTATATACAGACAAATTTTCCTCCAAAACAACAACAAAAATCAGACAAAAGTGCTCCAAAGTAAGGTTGGATGAACTAGGCTTGTATGACGTATGATATAGACTCTTGGATTTCCACTCCCTAGTCAGTATTACAGTAATCACACCCCAGCGTACTTCATATATATATATATATATATATATATATATATATATATATATATATATATATATATATATATATATATATATATACACACACACACACACACACACACATATATCCACTTCCCCAGTCTCTGAGTCTCTGTCCTTAATGTTCTCTTTCTTTGAATAAAATTCACTTCCTTCGTGAGTACAAGTGCACACTTCCATAATTAAGGAATGATTGTTTAGGTATGACAAGGAACTTTGTAGGAATAGATCTGAAATCGCTGGCATATCTGCAGTCATGTCGTGCATAGTTGAACATCATGTTTGTAATCAATTTTGGAAATTTACGTTGCTCGTGTTTATAATTTTGTGACAGCGAACATGCCAGTTAAAAAAAAGAAAAACTATTTCATGTTATTTTTACTATGGTACCTTTTGTTTTTATCTGTAACTTTCATGTATTCCTTTTTCTATTTGAAAAAAAAGGTGAGTGGCAACAGTTCATGGTGGAGTGATCATCACTGGAGTCGACGACCCATAGTGTGTTGCCGGACGTGGTCGGGTATGGGTACGGCACACGGGTGATCCCTCTACCCTCCTCGTTCAACTGCATGAGCAACCAATTAGTGTTTTTCTATGAAGTGGTTGGTGAGTTAATGATATTTTGTGCATCTGGAAATGAATTCAGCTGAAGGAACTATTACCAGCATGGATTTACAGACGAGCATTAATAATTCAGAGATGTTTTGATTTTTGTACGCTAACAAACTTATCCTGATGGTGTGCAGGATAAAAGAAAGAAGGCCAGTTTTGGGTGTGTGTGTGTGTGTGTGTGTGCTGGACGACCATTGTGCTGCACTGACACTGACAAGTCTTGCCATAATGGAAAACAGCAGAGTGCTGATCCAATATAGGTAAGTGCAATGCTTCGATTGTTTACTTTGCAGAAGAGACATTCTCACTTATATACTAAATGTAACAACTTTGATACTGACTGAATTTGTTTATTAGGAGACATACTGTTGTATGATAAATGTATTTATTTTTAGTTTATTATAATGTCTCAGGGAGATGAATTTTACTGCGCTTCCGTTTTTGAGTGTGTTGAGTTGGTGAACTTTTGGTAAAGTTTTAGTGACATTGTGGAGGTAAGTTTATTAAAAATAGGTACTACTGTATATGTATGGTGTTATTACTGTTCTGGACATACAGCGAATTTTAGGTCAGGTTTGTTAGGTAAAGTTAGGTTTGTTAGATTGAGTTAGATTTGTTAGGTTAGATTTGATGTCTTTTGAACGATACTGACTTTCATTTCTACGGCAAATTACTATTTAGTGTGATTTCCCCCACTAAAAACCCTGGTTCCTAGGTGGATGTTCGAAACTCATTTTACCCAATGATTTTTGTGTATGCTTTGGTGTGTCTTTGTAGATGCAGCTTGTGTCAGTTGTAGTATATAAATTAACAGGGCCAGTGTTTGATGTTCACATTTATTTAACTGTATTCAGACTTAGCCAGGGGAAATGTAATTATATATATGATAGTAACCGGGGAGCGTAAATGATTCAGAGTTAGTGTTTATTATACGTATAACCAGGGGAGTGCAAATCATGCATATTTGATATTACACCGGGGGATTGAGTTCTCCAGTGGGCGCCTCTCAACTGGGAACACAGTCCTGCAGAATCAGTTTTTTGTCAGACCTACCAGTGGTCCGTAACGCCATAGACCTCCTCATTAAAAACCCTCGCTGCCTTAAGAGAATGGTAAAAGGAAAGATAGATACTTAAACTAAAAAGAAAAAAAAAAGGAGGGGAAATGCTTGCTTAGTGAAAGCTAAGCTACGCGTGGGTCAGGGGTACCTTTCCTCGTCATGAATTATGCTGTTCGTCCTGAAAGCAGATGATGTATTCAAAAGCTCATATTAACAGCAGTTATATCTTATAAAATGGTAAAATACGTGTAGTAGGGTCCAGATCCAATTTAGCGTGCTAAAAGCTGTACAAAACACATATGATGCTAGATGTGGTGGTAAATTTTAAGTTGGTGCAAGCGCGTTTTCTAGGATTATTGTGTGGTCTACCCTTGTGGAATGGTTGTTGCGACTGTATAGAGTGGGTTAAGAATGAATTAATTTTCTTGTCTTTAAACCGATTTTTCGATATTAGATTACTCGTTGGTGGTAGAGATAGAAGGGATGAGGAAAAGTTGAAATTCCATATTCAGACATCGACCTGTTTGGAAGCTAAAATTGTGTTAGTCGATGGTTTTTGATGTTTTGCACGATTCTGACCCTTATTTCTACTGCAAATCGCTACATTTTGAGATATCCCCACATTTATCCAACTGTAATGAGGGATTCCGGGGTTTTTGGTGGGGGAAATCACGCAAAAAACGCTCTACTATTGAAATCAAGGTTACATGCAAAACACCTCAGAAACCACCTGAAAATCAATTTTCACGGAAACAAACCTATCCTAACCAGGGCGTAACGTCACCCACCGTAATGTATGCATAGGTGTGTTTACGTAAATTGAACTTAGAGACTGTCCGAAACTGATTGTACCGTGGAGGTTAAATAGTAATAATGAAATAAGTTCAGTTACGTATAAAATTTTACATCGAGCGTGCAAGGCAGGCATTTTGTATAATCAAGTACAATAAGTATGTGTGTGGTCGATTTGTACGTGAAATCATAATTTTGTAAAGCATGTGCCGAGATTTTTCTTAGCATGTGGGATACAACGTGTTTTACGTAAAGAGAGGGAAGTGTACTTAGGGATAGTCGTGATGACGTGTTATCTAGAAGGATTCGACGTGTGTACATACATTTTGATGCTTTTTAGAAATCTGACACCATCAAAAATTGCCTTTTTGTTTATAATTATAAATGGAGCAACGAATGTATTTCGTTGTGTTACAAACGATCTGATGGTACATTAGGATTAAGATCCTATTCCTATAGGGGAAACAATTTCATTCAGTAGATTGATGCAGAATTATCCCCCACCCCCACCGGCGACATTGAAATCCTTAACTATGTGAACATTGATGTTGTTTTGGTAATTTTTCAGTCTTCTCATCATGGGTGAATTGTGTGAAGGGCGCGATTTTACCATTTTAGCACTTTGGGTACATTGTGTATGCAGTAGGCCTCATCTTCGTATAAATTTGGAACACTATTGACTTTGTCAGGAAGTGCCCACATTTAGTGCAGATATCCCTTTAAATAGGAACGTTTTGCTTTATATCAATTCTTGTTGATTGCAGGGAACTAAATACAGTTTTATCCTTTCATATTGCTTTTTTTTTTTTTCATTTTTTGTTGTATCGACATTGCACCAAAATAATTGCTTTATTGTCAGCCATCCGGAAGACTGTCACTTGCGAGAGTATTGCACAAGTACATGTGCATGGCGTCTTTAACTGCTCGTGTTCTGTTTGCAAGATTTTGACGAGTGTTAATAATGCACGTTCGTTACACTCAACTGTTGGTATAGGGTGTTCTTACCCCCACAATTTTCCTCTAATTCAAAGCTCTGCCTCTTTAAGGGAAGTTAAAACTGATGGAGTACGAGGTGTTATACCTAAGCTTCTACACTCAGTAGCGGCTTTAAACAGTGTAAGGAATCCAGTATAACCACTTTCCACATAATCTATCAACTGGAACGTGTGTGGCGGTAAAATGAGAAATTATTGGTATGGCGTTGGTGAGTTTCTTGTGTTTATTTTGCACCATTTTGGCCCATTTTGATAGGGAACTCGACAACACGAAAATAAAATGAAAAGGTTATGAACAATCTTGTGAACAAGTTGAATTTGACTTGAAATATGTGAACTTCAAAATTTTACAGCAAGTTGAATTTGGTTTGTTAAAGTGTAAACTTCAAATTTAAAACAAGAAACTAGAGCTGGCAAAAGTAGCCCCAGCTCCCAACATAAGATGAGTAAATGCCACATGATTTTATATGTTTTATGATAATCTTTAAGTAATAATGACAACTGTTTGATAACATAGAATTCTGGAACTTTTAAAGTCAAAAGACATAGTAGATGATTTTCCTGTTGACCTGCCATGGTCACTAGCTGTTACACCCTAAATCCAGCACAGTATAATCCACCAGTAAAGCGATTTAAACCTATTTTTTCCGTGTTTGGACGAATTGTACGGATGATGGGGTTGTTGACGGCACGACCCCTGAGTATGATGGCATGATCTGTGGTTCATAACGTCACACAGTTTCAAGCACTTAGAAACTTTTCCGCCTCACTGATATACTATTGACCGACATTGCCCTGCGTGACAATTATATGAATGAAAGATTGATTTCTCGTGTGGATATGAGGTGATAGTTCTCCCATAACTACAGTGCATGAGATTTGGGAAGACTTACTTGTTATGAAGATCAGCATTGCTAAGAACATCACGTTTTCCAGTGAAGTAATGTTACAGCTCTTGGCTTCCTCACCAAAACAACATATCCCTTTCAGAGTGTTGAAGCCTAACATAATCATAGTTATTAGCTGTGATTAACATTGATCATATCTGAGTTGAAGCTTAATTAACATCCATTTTCCCTACTGTTAAGGTTAATTCAAAATTATTTTTTGAATAAGGTCTAAGGCTTTTATCATAGGTCACTATTTTATTAGGTCTTATAATTCATACTGAGGACCATATTCTTGGGACAGAAGCGAAAACGTAGTTTTATTTAGATTTGATTCACATGTTTTTCTTGTTATTGTTTGGTGAACAATTGTAACCCTCGAAAATCAGGGATAATTCGTGTGTACGGGAAATTTCTCATACGAAATGTAATCCCTACGCCTTATTAGCTCATTTGTTTTAAACGATTGACCAAGTAGCAAGAAAAAGAGTATGTATATATATATATATATATATATATATATATATATATATATATATATATATATATATATCCCTGGGGATAGGGGAGAAAGAATACTTCCCACGTATTCCCTGCGTGTCGTAGAAGGCGACTAAAAGGGGAGGGAGTGGGTGGCTGGAAATCCTCCCCTCTCGTTTTTTTTTAATTTTCCAAAAGAAGGAACAGAGAAGGGGGCCAGGTGAGGATTTTCCCTCTAAGGCCCAGTCCTCTGTTCTTAACGCTACCTCGCAAATGCGGGAAATGGCGAATAGTATGAAAAAAAAAAAAATATATATATATATATATATATATATATATATATATATATATATATATATATATTACAGCTGAGACTGGCTCGTAATATTCTGATTGGATTGATATTGAAGAATAGTTTTAGTCTTTTGATTATGTCTTGCATTCTCTAGCAAGATTTATGGAGAAGCTATGGTTTTAGAATTGAACATTTGTTTGGGATGGCATTGATGTGCGGTAGGGCATGTGTCTAGGTGGTACAGTTCCCTGTAGTCGGACTCATCTGATTTATTCTTTTCAGTTTCGTTGACTGAAAAAGTTTCCACCGAATTTCATCAGTGTTGTCTGCACAAATGATCGAATATATCGATTCCTTTTAATCATTCTTGTTGTTCTTTTGTTGATGATGATATTGTTCCAGTTATTATCATCTTTTTCTGCTACTGTTTCTCTTCCTGTTGCTGTTATAGATATTTTCCGATGACGGGTAATCTGATGTATACATGAGAAGCACATTAACCATAGTCTACCATATCATGCCTTCGTTTTCTGAAGTTACCACATGAAAAGAAAATGAGTATTCGTAATACTAATTTTATGAAAATATTTTTTTTTTGTTATCTTAGAATTCAGTAAGCCTATATATGAAGTAAAAGACTATATATAAAAGTTCCCAAGACTGAAATAGATTTTAGAATAGATTTTAGGATGCCTTTTCTCGAATAACGTCTGGTATAGTCTAGGGTAAACGATGGCAAAATGTTATGAAAATTACTTCGTGCTACTAGCCAGCCTGTGGATCACAGACTGGATATAATTTTGGCTGCCATGTGGGCCACATCGTAACGAGTTGTGAAGAGTGACACCGTGACCAATGTGAAATAGTTACCTTCTGTGTGACAAGGTTGGACCCAGTAACGAACCATTGTAACAGGTTCACATTAAGACGCGGCTGAAGGGCCATGTATGCCGTTAGATATTGTCCAGCCCTAGATGTATCTTGAATGCTTGAAGCCGGTTGACAAGTTATTTCAGCAGGTGGTTACAGAATTCTTTGACAGCCTTAACGATCTTGCCAGACGTAGAACTAAAGCCGAAATAACCAACCAAATAATCCAAGACGCGGAGGCTCTCGATATATGGCTGGTCCGAGACGCAGACTGTTATAGTAAGAACGTTGAGCCAAACATCTTTTTTTAAAGAGCCAGAAGAGTGTTTCTGTATCAAAGTATATAACCATTAATACCATTTTATTGAACAAGGGTGTAGATCTTCAGTCTGCCAGTTGTCTCTTGTTTGTTTGTGTGTGTGTGTGTGTGTGTGTGTGTGTGTGTGTGAGAGAGAGAGAGAGAGAGAGAGAGAGAGAGAGAGAGAGAGAGAGAGAGAGAGAGAGACTAGGGAAGGTAGAGCACGAAGTATAGCGTGCAAAGAAGACCATGTCTTTCAAATTTCATGGTCAAAATAGAATTTAGTTAGAACAGATTACACCAATACATATCAATATTGAAATATGTTGTTAACATAACAGTAGAGAATTACTTTACATTTTGAAAAACGATGGTAAGAGGATCGATGAATAGCACTTGCCTTATCTATAATAATGTTTCTGAAATCTCATATATATATAATCTTACGTATTGTAGTAATAACGCCTGAGACAGGTCTTTCGTCCCACCTTTTAATGTGTAATTATTGTTTCTAATGTGATGGTTGTGCTTTGTGCGAGCGGACAATATTCGGCTGTAAAATCTTGTAGTGCAACAGGGATATCGTGTTCACTGTTTTAAATCTGGGAATATTCTGCATAGCACATCTTTGTGGGAGCGAGGTGTAAGGACGCAAGTTGGCGCTGGGTATAAGGGCTGACGCTTGTGCGGGCTAGGTATAAGGACTGCTGGTGGTGCTAAGTATAAGGAACTCTGGTGGTGCTGGGTATTAGGACTGTCGTTGGTGCTGGGTATTTGGACTGTCGTTGGTGCTGGGTATAAGGACTGCTGGTAGTGCTGAGTATGAGGATTGCTGATGGTGCTGGGTATGAGGACTGTTGGTGGTGCGGGGTATAAGGATTGCTGATGGTGCTGGGTATGAGGACTGTTGGTGGTGCGGGGTATAAGGACTGCTGATGGTGCTGGGTATAAGGACTGCTGGTAGTGCTGGGTATAAGGACTGCTGGTAGTGCTGGGTATAAGGACTGCTGGTAGTGCTGGGTATAAGGACTGCTGGTAGTGCTGGGTATAAGGACCGCCGGTGGTGCTGGGTATAAGGACTGCTGGTAGTGCTGGGCATAAGGACTGCTGTTGGTTGTGGGTATAAGGACTGCTGATGGTGCTGGGTATGAAGACTGCTGATGGTGCTGGGTATAAGGACTGCTGGTGGTGCTGGGTATGAGGACTGCTGATGGTGACAGATATAAGAGGCGTTGTTAGCGTTAGTCAGGTACACTCGTATCGTTGGAAAGTTACTGGTGGGATTCGAGCTGGTAGCCTTGAACCTTGAAGGATGAAAAACTCACTTAAGTGGGTAGTCCCTACCCTTAGATTTATTGTGGTTGTATTGTCTCATATTGATTCAGTATTGCATTATGCATTTTCTTTATGTTTGATTCCTATATTCTCGTTACCTAGATATGTTCAAGACAGTCGGAACCAAAGTAAGGTCAAGTGCTGCGTCAGTCATGAAATAGAGCGTAGTGATCACATGGACGTAGATGACATTCAAGTGTTTCGAGAAGAATCGTAGCGTCAGCTGCACCAGGGGATGACGGTGGGACACCTGATGTGCTCCGGCGTCTCATGATTCAGGAAGCTCCTGTTGATCCCCTCAAGCCCCTACCGGACTCATGAAGGCTCCTACTGGTCTCCCAATGCTCATATTTGTTTCCTAAACTCTTGCTGATTCCCCAGAGCTCCTGCCGACCCCTTCTTTGATCTTTATCAATATGAGTCTCGGTGTGGAAGCCTTTCCCAAGCTTGGATGCCTATCAGCGTCCACTTGAGTCTAACTCCTGTCAAAATTTCTACCTCTTACATTTTCTGTTTCTCTGGTCTTACAATGTATCATCAACAACAGGTTCATGTACACCATCTCCACTCTCCTCACAAAGGAACGCTAGCTCATTCTTAAGATTGTCTTTGGTAATGCAGATGAAGGTTTTATCCTCGAATACCTCTCTGAATTGGGTGTCAGAGGCTAGAATTTCAAATGGACAAGGGTTTGTCTGGCTGAACGTCATGCCCGGAGGCGCTTTTAATATCTGGCTGTATCTCATCCAGGAGACTTCATAACGAGTGCTATTTAGTCAGATAGTATGCACTATTCTAAAGCATCAACACTGATTCAACACTGGTGCTGATAAGGTCCGGATGACTTCGTACTTCCTCATCGGAAACATTCCAATTTATCCCTGACCAGTTTACGTACTCGGTCACTCGGTGTGAACCCTGACAGCAACACTAGTAAGACATTATTCAATCGTGATCGTGCCAGGAATGAAATGAAAAATGCGCCATGGTTATATATCTGACCTGACTCGGTACATCTGTCAAGGCACTGTTACTAGAACACTCCATGAGCCACAAGTTTACGAGATTAAGTCTGAAGAGAAACTGGCCAGGCTCCTCGCTCGTCTAGCTCCTCGCTATCTCCCCACGGACAAGAGCGTTACTCCAACCGTTAAGATGATGATTAGGAAGTTTTATCTGTTGTATGTGCGGTCTGTAGGTATCTTCATGTTGTCCATAACGATGCAAGTTTTGCTATATAAGCTCAGCTCACATTCCCCTCAGTCTCGGAATTTGTCGAGGGATTCGGTGTCATGGGTCTCGGAAATCTTACAATTGGTGCGAACTCTGCACCGCGCTTCCCACACGTTATTACCGACCCCTGACTCTGTAGGAAATAACCTGGTGTCACCCATCAGGCTACAGCAGCTGGCTCAACCGCACTAGTCGGATGATAAAACCTTACGGAATATAATACCAGCTGATCCTGCAACATTACACTTCTATACATCATAAATGAATGGATGAATGAATTATTTTTTTTCATTTAGGTATCCATTTGACTGAGAATGTACCGTTGATACTTTACAGTGCTGGGGGTCGTAATGATATCTAGTAATTAATCACAAAACAGGTTAAGATCAAGATGGGGCTAGATACTTATACACTTTGGATAAGCACATGAGTGAGGCACATCTGCCTAGTCAAAGTGGCAGATATGCTGCTCGTTTTACAGAACAAATTTTATGAATTATACATTATGCATGTAGTATTAATTAGGGTTGTTACACTTAAATAGTAAATGATATAAACATAACTAAAACTGAGCTAAGCTATCTGCTTGCTTTGTTGTGCTTATAGCGCTACTCTGCCATCTGTGTGTACGATCGCTGGTTGGCGCTAGGCTACTGTGATGATGGGCCGTCGGTGGGAGTTCTCGTTTGTCATCATGCTTGCTGGCTGGTTGGGGCTACGTTACTGTGGTGATGGACGTTGATCAGTGCAGGCTGGGGCGGTAAGGAGCTCTCGTTTTTCATCATGTTGGCCAGTTCACTCCTCATAGTCATGATGACTCCCCAACGCTGGGCATACATACTGATGGATCCATGTTGGACAGTGGCAAGGCCGGGTGTAGCGTATGCTAGTCTGTAGCACCAACAACTTCATCTTCCGCCAGCAAGAAAAATGAAACCGTTGTTACGGCTTCACGTCCTGTAAGGTGTGCTATCATGGGAGTAAGATACATTGCTTAGCTCCGCGCTCATGTAATCCTTTCTCTCTCGAAATCAGCTCTCGCAACGCACCCAGGAGAGTGTGTCCTGCAGGAATTTTTCCTTTCAGTCTTTTCTTATCAAGTTTTATGATTATGGCAAAGATAGGCAATTTGTATTGACAGTCTCACTGTTGAGTGTTATATTAATGACACAGCTAGGCAGTTTTTATAGATACCTTCACATGAACATAAATGTCATGACCGTGTTGATAACCTTATTAAAGTGCCTGTTTGCTCCTAGCCCCCCTCACCAATTCGTATCACAGAAGCCCGCTAGGACTGTAATCACAGAAGAGGTTTGAAAGTCTTGGTAGATGTAGTATTAAGCATTGTTATCAGTTTAGGCTAAGGAAGTGAAAGTATGGAAAACATCATGTTTATGGTGTTAATGTCGGAGTATGTCTAGGATACCCCGATCAACCCTACTGTTCACTCCTCTGATCATCTTATTCGAACCCCAACTCGTTCACCGTACTTGTATGTTGAATGCCCGAAAGCACTGTTATTTCAGTCCTCGGGGCCTGAGGTACTTAACATTTTTTGTCCACTTCATGAACACTATTGCTTTCGTTTATATTCTCGCACACACAATGCTTGTTATGACCTGAGTCATATATTTCATGTTTCGGTCACCGAGTTTGTTACTCATACACCGCATAGTATGTATATACAACATTGTGCTTGGCTATATGGTGACCCCTCAGTTTGTATAAGCATCAACTGTGGTATCAATTCTCGAATTTTTCCATGGAAATAAAGATATTTTAGGCCCCGTTATCATCCGCCTGCGTCACTGTATTTACCTGTCGTATGCCTCCATGCTTGCCTCAGCCTACCTGCTGTTATTTGACTCAGTATCCTTGAGGCACTTTTTATCCATAGGTAATTTTTTTTTTTTAGTTGTTTGTCGTTTTTGATGTTAGCGTGGTAACGTCAGGAATTGACGAAAAATGGCCTCGTTTTTCACGTGTAAAGCACCACAGCCCGATCCCCCTATCCACAACCAGGCCCCACATACCACTCCGTGGTCTCCCTTGACCGCTTCATATACCCTGGCTCAGCCCACTGACAGCACGTCCATCCTTGTGTACCACATCGCCCTAGGTCCTCTCTATCCCATGCATGCCTCTCACTCTCCTACATGTTCTAGCCCATAACTCAAAGCATTTTTCATGCCATCCTTCCATTTCCTTCTCAGTCTCACTCTGTCTGTCTCTCACTTGTCTCCTTCACTTTGACACGTGTATTCTCATAGTCTTTCCTTGCTCATCTTCTTCATATGTTCAGACCATTTCAACAACACCTGCTCTCTCAGCCACACTCCACTCACTTCTCTCATACGCTGTCATTCTTTACACGATCGCCTCACACTCATCTGAATTTGAATGACTTAATACTGTTAAGATGGTCGAGTATCTGTATATTTTAGCTCACCACATCAGCTTGTGGACTGGTTAAAAACAATTAAAAAAAGCAATAACACACCCTTTATGCAGATCTATTCTCAATTTGAACCATTCACTATCTCCCTTCTTCGCGCACACACCTCATTCTCCCGATTAAAATTTTTCACTTCATGTAGTATCTTTTTTCAAACACCATATATTTATAGCACCTCCCACAAGCCATATGTCAACACTATTTTACGCTTTACTGCTTGTTCATGAATACCACACAATTCATTAACTATAGCCTCAGTGATAAGTAATATGGTATATTCCACGAATCTGGATTTCCTTCTGTGATTTGCGTGTTTTCAGTATGACGTTCTCTGTTTTTCGGAGGACAGTTAAAGTTGTTGTTTGGTGAATATTTTAGCCACGCTGTGCTGATTGCTTTGGATATTGTGTAATTTTCGTTTGCTGACGTATTGTTGTGTTTAGAGAATAAAGAATAAGAATGGCAGAACATATTTTGAAGCGTTAAATTCCTTCTACGACGTTAATTTCTTTTAATACCTTGTAACCTGCGGAAAATTTTCCAGGGTTTGAACATAGTCTTTGTATTTTTACATTATAAAGTGAAAATAAAGTGAAATACATGTAAAAGTAAAGACTATTGAAAAAGAAATAACTCGGTCGTAAGATCCCCCGAAAGATCATTGCTCAGTTCTATGTGCCACATGGGTAACATACGCAGTGAACTTGGTCTTAGAACCATCTTCAACTCCTGCAGAAGGCGTTGACGATTTTCCGGGCGGTGGATGTGGCTTGACGTTGACGACCTTGATGACCCTGGCTGTGGGAAGGGGTGTGTGAGGGAGTAACGCAGGGGTGTGAGCTGGAGCTGCATTTGCCATATAACACGTCATTATTCATGGTTACTATTTATTCATATTTACGTATATTTACATGTGTGTACTTATATGTATACGATATAATTACTTCGAGAAAGTGGTAGTATGTGTAAGAAGCACCTTGCAGAGATACAAATGCCACGTTATTGGTAGGTTGTTCAAAGTAAGCCCGCTAACACTAGCGGCGCCCGCTTCACAAGTCTTTGTTATGATGTGTCTCCGAGTTTAAAAGGTTGAATAAGGCAACATTAGTGAGGGTTATGAAGAGCAGAAAGATGTAAGGTTAACATAACAGTAGGTTGAACACTCCTCCAAGTTGAACCTAACCTTCCCCAGCATCTGAAAAGTTGGTTGATATTAATGGTCATCACTGGAGGCTGTTGTGGCTCACTGTGTTCTCTGGATCGTAAACAATACCTGACAGCCTCTTCCAAACTGAGACCTACAATCACTTATTAAAAGAGTGAGGTACAGGAGGTTAGGTGAGATTTTTATAGGTTGATCTATGATTAGTTTCACCTGATTTGACGTTAATTACCCGACATTTTTCTTGATCTTCATAACCGTTACCCTGATCACGTTATATATCATACAATATAATGGATACTCTCCAAATCACACTTTGCCACTTTTATCATATTCTTTAAGCCGTTGCTCCGATTATACAAAGGATTGATCGTCCTTGTATGGAGTACTGCTCTCCCATCTGGCGTGGTTCTAGCTCTGCATTCTCACTTGACAGTCGAGTCGAAAGCGGTCCGCCTTATAAACTGTCCCAGGCTAAATTCCTGACTTGACCCTCTTACCTTACGCCGCAATGTTGGTTCACTTTCACTCTTCTGTAGGTATTACTTTGATTTTTGCTCCCGAGAGCTGGCTGCTTGTGTACCCCCATCACAAGCTAGACTATGCAATACTCGGCAAGCTGCTGCATCACATGATCACTGTGTGGCCGTTGGCAACTCAAAGGTGGGCCGTTTTGACACTTGCTTCTTTCCTTACACGTCGAAGCTTTGGAACTCTACCTTCTTATGTCTTTAGACCCAATAGCTTTGACCTGGCACACTTCCAAAGACAGGTTTTTCACTTTCTCAAAAATTGGTAAATACTTTCCTTTGTCTTTTATTTTTCCGCTTCATAATTCTCTTTATAATTCAATTGAGGCCTGGCCTTGATGTGCACTTTTGTTCGTCACTGGAGCCATCAACATGAAAAAAAAAAGCTCGTTTTGCCACAGAGCCACATAATATCCGAGCTTAATATTAGCGCCACATGGCGAAAAAACTGCTTTACCTATTTCTCTGTTTATGGTCAGATTTTCCCTCAGTGGTATCATAGCCTCAGTGTTCAGCACCCAAAGCGACATTATCGGTCTGTACTCGTACATGGTTCCGACTCTGCTTCGTTTAGGCTTCGAGGAGTATTAACTATAGTTCACGAACACATTGCTCGTTTTCTATTATGTCTTAAACAAAGAAGATGGCGATAAATAGCCGGAGGGGGTGGGTATGACCTTACGTAATGGACATGGGACCCATGGGAACGTGTTGTCCGAGAAAACCCAGAGTAAGGTCTTGTAAAGACTGCGTGGAATATTAATGTGTTGATATCCTGCATATAAACCTCTCAAGTTTTAAGAATGAATTATGGTATGCTTTAATAGATTTAGGATACAAAATAGCAGTAGTGAAATGTTTTCATTTGTCGATAAACATCGCCCCATTTTGGTCGAACCTGAAGGCAGAAGTTTGGCAGCCTTCATTAACGTGCCTCTTGCCAAGACGGGCGGGAAGTTAAGATAAATCTCAGCCAACAAGCTACGTGGGCACCAGTGACCCCAGTTAGTCTCTGTGTCAAAGATTAAGCCCACACACATAGATTGGCATATTGCGATCACTGTTATACACCAGAACATGTGTTAAAGTCTCATCATAAGATATTGTCTGACAAATATTTTTATAGTACGTTTGATTATACGGGAATTTTGGAAATTGTACGTTAAAAGACCTATGTTTAACAAGAATTATGGAATCTGCGTCGATCATTATGATGATTTCGTAAAGATCTTACCAGGTTGCACATTTTACACCACACAGATTGACCCACAAAAACACACACTCACAGTCACACAAAGGCTCGATCCATGCCAGTAACGGCATGTCGGGGACACACGGACGACTTGTGGCTGTGATGACGCCCCGAGATCAGGCTGTAATGAACTTGGGTCGGTGCCAGGCTTGGACCTGGTCTGTGTTCAGTCATTTTGGAAGGATCACACACGATATATTTTTCTTTATACGCGTGTGATCTTAGAACAGTCATGCCGTCTACCTCGCTTGGCTAAAAACTTGAGCATATTTTTTTGATAGGGTGCTTAGAGGACAGGATCAGAAGAGGTGGAATAGAGGATGGAATAGATGGAAATGGAAGAGAAGTGTGTACTGGTGTATAGTGTTTTTTTTTTTATGCATGTGGTTGTTTTTCGGGGAGCGTATTTTTGGTGCCGTATTTGTATATCGTCGGCGGACTGGGTGTGTGTGTATGTAGTTATATTTTATCTTTTCGTACCTTGTTTAAAGACCCCCGGTAGACGGGAAGGGGGGGGGGGGTGTAGTATGTCGTTATGCAGTATCTTTGGGTCGGTGAGAGAGGATTTACTAAGCTGAGCTAACCATTATTCATTGTATACATCGATGGATGACCGGAGCTTTCCTGAGTGCTTTGAGGCTTCCAGGGAAGCGTACTATTTTTCGGTAGTTTGTCGTCGTTGCCTTCAAGTCTCTGCCATACTTTCTGTGCTGCTTCTCATTAATATGAACCGACTGGTTTAATATTTAGTCGTTCGTGCTGTTCTACGGGATTTTCAATGTAGAGGGAATTTCTCATGTGATACGAATCGTAGTGTAA
Source organism: Panulirus ornatus (assembly GCF_036320965.1). Lineage (NCBI taxonomy): Eukaryota > Metazoa > Arthropoda > Malacostraca > Decapoda > Palinuridae > Panulirus > Panulirus ornatus. The sequence continues at coordinate 54,399,774 of NC_092224.1, read as the reverse complement.
CTTCAGCATGCGTGATTTAGAGGCGAGGAACGATGGCTAGGTTAGGTGTTGACCAGGTGTAATTTTTGGTTCTCATGGAGGTTCCAGAATCTGTACAGGCTGTTCAGGTCCGCTTTTACCCATGCGGATCTCCTGTTGATATATCTATTATCAGATCTCTTGATGTTACTGTGCAAACCCAGGATAACACAGCTCTTTTTGGGTTATATTCTTCTTAGAGTTACTATAGAAAAATCGTTAATTTTTGTTTATATCGTCCGGCCCCTTTCACATTTGTTTAATCTGGTTGCCTCCGGCTGTATCAAACAGGTATGTTCTGGGAGCGAGTTGTTCTAGACCACTATTTGCGTAGCGTCGTCTGCACAGATCTCCGTGCTCATAGCACCACCTGGTGGGGGAATGTCAACTGTGTAATTTATAAACAGTGTTGGTGATAGGACGCTGCCCTGGGGTATCTCGCGATGTGAAAAGAATTGAAGGGACGTGGCCGAGTTGATGATCATTTCTGCGGGGCGTTGGTTTGAAAAGTTACACAGATGTCTTTCTGTGGCGTCTGGTATGCCTGGCTGTGGTGGTTTATATTGTAGCTCGTTTGTCCACACTTTTTCCAAAAGCTTTGTTGATGTCCCTTTGTATAACCATGATTTATTCCTTGTCCCCTGGAAGTTGCAATTCTTTTTTTCTGCCGCAGTCGTAGATGTGGTGCTTTTACCCCTGCATTATAGAAGTTGCTATTTTCAAGGTGTCCACCTAACGTGAGGTTAATCACCCTTTCAAAAAAATTTCCTTTGGGATCCCACTTTTAGGGAGGGAGATGGAACGATAATTCTTTGTGGTCTGGATCAGCTGAGCTCTCCCCTCCTACTCCCGCCAAGGAACATAAATCTCTTGTGTTGTCACCACCCGGCGCTTACAAAGCAACATCGTCGTATTGGTCGTCGGATTTTCTTTTTCTTAACACTGGTGAATAAGGCTGATTAATTAACGTTCTTGCTTGCACACATAGTGGGTACATTCAGTGTTTAGTTGGGAATGCAAATAGTTTGTGTACTGTATTTTTAGCAACATTTCTAGCTACTTTTGAGGATGAATCTAGCGGCAGTTACAATAATGAGTTAGTAGCAGTGTATATTGGCCGTCCAGTTGGCCTGAGGCAGCTTTCTGACGTTCATGGTGTTGTTTGGTAGCTTGTTAATGCACTGTTGGTTGGGTCTTGCTGCCTCCTTCGTGGGCATCTCGACTTATGGATACGAAAGAAAACTTTCACATCTATTCCTGTAAGTGCATGGGTTCTGTGTTATTATTAAAGGTAATGAACATGGTTGGGTAGAACTTACTCGTCTCTCTGGAATGTTGTCTTGTATTGGAAAGAAGCCTTGAATGTGGCCGAAGGTGGTCGCACGGTGCTTTCCGCCAAAATCTTCCGCTTTCAGGATCTTCTAACTTGACACCCATGTGAGAATTATGATAACTGCCTTGAAGAAGTTCAAGATTTTTAGACTGGCAGCCCATAACTTACCGCTGACGGCCTGAACCACCTTGGTAGTTCGATAGGCCTTGTGCTGAAATAACCAATGATAAGATTTGCACATCGGACACAGCACGCACACGTACCCATCCAGTTGCGTTAACACAGACAGACACACCCCCGACCCGTGCCAGTAATGTCCTTGAATGATGATGCGTAAGTGAACACTGCGCTGGAACCTTGGAGGCTTGTGAACTTTATTATGCCAGTTTGGAGAGTAAACTTAAGCCATGAACTTCATGTAACAAGTAAATAGAACAAATATGAGACTGATTACAGAGCCACAAAAATGAATGTTGCCGGAAAAAGCAGCAAATATTAGTACGTGATGTACATGCATGACTAACTCGAACAGCAAACTAATTATCAAACATTTAGTTACGCCATGAAGAGATTAATTATATTATCTCATTAATATAATTAAGGGCGTCGAACTTGAAAAAAAATATTATTTCTTGGTCCTGAATGAGACACCTGGGTTGGGTTGGGACCTCACGTATTGGAGACGTTTTTACCATAGGAAAGTCATGCTCAGGCGGGTTGGGAGAGTCGTCTTAAGGCGCTGGGACCTGCGGGATCTTCGCGGGATCCCATCACTTCAACTTTCTCTACAAACACACAACTTTTCTGTATGTTTTTCGTTATATTGTCTGCGTTCACAGTGTCCCCACTCCCCCTCCCCCCCTTCCAAGCTGATCCCATTCATGTGTCTTGGATTGGATGCGATTGCGAAAGTCAAGGAAGAGGACACAGAAATGATGCAGAACAATGCCTCTGGGGTGGTTTTTGATGCAGCCAGATGGAGAAATTGTGATCACTTAAGGAGAGGTGCTGGAGTTAGGGTACGGTGAAATATTATAAGGTAAAGGAATGTGCTATTAGGAGGTGAATTACTTAGACATATGAGGATTAACGATGCTGTAGATGAAGGATTGATTGATGAGCTTGGAATGGGGTGATTAACGAGGGAATGGCTTGAGGTCACTCGTATCCCATATGAGGGACAAATGATCATTGTGATAAGGAAAGTGTTGCCAGTGATCTGAATATTGGTTACGCATTGTTACCACGAAGGAGCGGGAATGGTGTCTGTTGAACAGGCAAGGACCCTCCCACTTGAAATGATTCGGGTAATTGAAAACGATGATGTTGTTTGTTATGCTGATGGAAGTGTCCAGGATAAGAAGAGCGGAATGGGATTTGTGACACGAATGAATGGGTCCTTGAATAAGAAATGTGTGGGGCTCGTAGCCCCGGGGGGGGGGGTTTGAACGACCCTCCACCCTTCGACAGGAAAGATCCACTTTTGTCATCATAATTACATCATGACGTACAACACCGATCGTTATTCTGTAAATAAAACCTCCTGCGTCTTTTGAGGTCTTCAGTCATAGCCATTCGTGGCTGCTGACCCAGGTGGCGATAGCCATGCACACTGCTGCCATCACTCACCCGCACCCCAGGGACAAGGCCGCTGTGCGAGGGAAGACCCACCTTTATGTACGTACGACCAACTCCCCTCCAGGGAAGTCTTGGCTCTGAGTGGTGGAATTTCCTCGGCACAGGCAGTGCCAGCTGCTGCCAGTGAGTTGTTGAAGGGTGGAGAACAGATGGACTTTGAGAGTGTCTTTATTAAGACGATGTAGATAATACGTTAGTGTTAAGTGGCTCAGGTTTGGTTACCTGCACATGTTTCATTCCTTTGGTTACCTGTACATATTTCATTTCTCTGTGTACCTGTACATGTTTCATTCCTCTGTGTACCTGCCTATGTTTCATTCCTCTGTGTACCTGCCCATGTTTCATTCCTCTGTGTACCTGCCCATGTTTCATTCCTCTGTGTACCTGCACATGTTTCATTCCTCTGTGTACCTGCCCATGTTTCTTTCCTCTGGGTACCTGCACATGTTTCATTCCTCTGAGTACCTGCACATGTTTCATTCCTCTGTGTACCTGCCCATGTTTCATTCCTCTGTGTACCTGCACATGTTTCATTCCTCTGTGTACCTGCCCATGTTTCTTTCCTCTGGGTACCTGCACATGTTTCATTCCTCTGTGTACCTGCACATGTTTCATTCCTCTGTGTACCTGCACATGTTTCATTCCTCTGTGTACCTGCACATGTTTCATTCCTCTGTGTACCTGCCCATGTTTCTTTCCTCTGGGTACCTGCACATGTTTCATTCCTCTGTGTACCTGTACATGTTTCATTCCTCTGTGATTCTGAAGCAAAGGAAGGATGTTAGGGGAATGAAATAGATTTTCCTTCACCTAAACCTATTGGACAAATGAATGCTATTAAGAGGAAATTGCGAGAGGAGGAACTTTTGCGAAGACGGTATGAAAGAAGATGATAGAAGTGTAAACTGGTATGATGAAATATTTATAATGAATAGGATATCATACGCATAGGAAAAATAGGCATATCATACGTGGTTAGGGTACGACTGAAATACAATTGTGGATTGAGGATTGATGTAAAATGTGTCCTTCGGAAGAAGAGGATTGATGTAAAATGTGTCCTTCGGAAGAAGAGCGTACACTAAGAGCATTATGATAGTGAGTGTTTAACGTACCGTCCAGGCTTAGAACACGAGATGATATCTTCATTAATGCCAGTAGGTTAACAAAACGATTGAATGAGGATGTTCAAGTTTGGAAAATAGTAAACAGAAAATTATTTGATTCCTGTAGAAAAAAAAGTCGGCTGAAATTAGTGCTGTTGTAATGTAGTCACTGCATGGAGGTCCCCTTTCTCCACAGGATTATTTATATTTTCAAATAGCAGTGGACCCAAGGCTAAGCCTTGCGTCACGTCGCTGGTAATGCCAGTTCACTTGGAGGATGTACCTCATACCTGTCTTATTTGTCCCCTTCTAATAATGGAAGCCTCTGTCCTATGATGGAGCTCTTATTCCTGCTTTTAGAGCTACTTTTCGTACTAGATTCCAGTGAAGAACAGCGTCAAAGGCTTTCTGGCATTTCAAGAACGCATAGTTTGTAGCATCCGTCTCTTTGATCTGAGATAAGAACTCACACTGTACATCTAGAAGATTGGCTGTGCATGACCGTCACCTTAAACCATGTTGTCTCCCAGTTACAGAATGTTCTCCTCTGCAGGTAGTCATTCCTTTGCTCTCTGATTATCTTTTCCAGTGTTTGATAAACCACACTTGTTAGTGAGGCTTTTCCAGTGTTTGACAAACCACACTTGTTAGTGAGGGTTTCATCCTGCCGTTCAGCGCAGTTTACCGACCCCCCTTTCTCAAATATGGGCACAGCATTTGCCCCCTTACACGTCTTTGGAACTACGCGTTCCACTCGTGACTTTCTGAACCACATTTCTCGCGGTGTAGCAAGTGCCTCCTCTGCACATTTCGGGGGAAGCTTCATCAGGAGTATGGGCTTCATATGGGTCATCTTGTTGTAATAGCTTGATTTTATCATTGCTGGCCATGACACACCTCATCCCCGCCTCTCACCTTGGTGATGCTGGGACACTGTGATGCTCCACAGTGAAACCACCGCTGAACTTAGCACTCCATCTGGTCTCTTATATCCTCGTTATCCTCAAGAACTCTTTCCTTCGAGTCCTTGAGCTTGATTGGCTGCTGTCTGACGGACAGTTTGTTCCTGACGAACGTGGGTAAAAGTTTTGGAATGTCTTTTGCTCTTTCCTTTGCTTTTTTTTTTCTTTTTATATATCAAAATCTCTCGGCTCTACCCTCCTTACTTGGCAGTGCTTACTCACTGCTATCTCGCTGGCTGGCTGCACTGTCTTTCCACAATACGTCCTGAGTTCTTTCGCTTTATTACGTTTTGTGTTTCGGAAAAACTCTCTCTCTCTCTCTCTCTCTCTCTCTCTCTCTCTCTCTCTCTCTCTCTCTCTCTCTCTCTCTCTCTCTCTCTTGTGAGTAATTACCTATCTGTTTTGACGGGAAGAGACTTTTACGTTCGTGGGGCCACATCTCTTGACCCTTCTTTATCACACAACTTCTCACATTTTTGTACGTTGTCTGCATTGCCATGTCTTCAATCATTTCATACCATTCATCTACCTTTCTCATACTATTAGAATACTTTCTCACGTCTCATCTAACAAGTTTCTTATTTAATTTCATGTTATGTCCTCAGCTTGTTCTATCCCTTCATCTCTTAAAGAACTGTTCTCTGTCTACGTCATCGATCTGTTTTGAAAACTTAAAGGTTGTGTTCAGGTCACCCTTGGCTCTTCGCGCTTCCAAGGTGGGTAGATTTAAAGCCTCAAGCTTCTCCCTGTAACTCAGTTTTCTTGATTCTGGTATCGTCTCTGTCACCCACCTCTGGACCTTCTGAATTAGCTCTCTGAATTTCTTTAGGTGCGTTGACCAAACTTGAGAGGCATATTCTAGTTTTGGCCCAGCGAAGGATGTGAACAACTTGCTAAATAGTTCCTTATCCATGAGCAATGTTTTCCTAACAATTGCCAGCAGAAGATTGGCCTTGTATGTCCTCCTAAGGTGGGACTCTGGCGACAGGTTTGGGACAGTGTCGACTCCCAAGACTCACACACAGTAAGGCCTGCAAATTGTTATCTGCAAGTTGATAATCATATCGAGACCTTCCTTCAGTGCAACTTATTCTGATAATCATATACATCGTTACTCACTTAAGAATTCATTTACTGTACAAGAATCATGATATTTTATAACGACAGTCTCGCTGGAGTTACCAGTGATGCAAACATTCCCTCACACCTGCCTTCTTACTGTCCTGAACTCCTGACGAATGTCATGGTTCCACCTGGCTGTGTCTGTAGGAGGTGTACGTCCAGTACAGTGTCTCTGCTCAGGCTGGCCTTACCGTGCACCGGCTGGCTGGTCAGTAGTTCCTTGTTCATGGTTGACGCACTGAGGGACATCGTCCTCACTGTCTTTGGACAGTATATACCTGTCTACCGCCCCACAGACCCTGTCCTTCCCTCATACTCTGAAGGATGGTTTGTGCTGTGACCACAACGGTCATCCTCACCCACCTGGTTACCAGTAAACCGCAGAGCAGATCAGGAATTTGAGTCATGACGATTACTGCCTGATCCATAATAAGGGTCGGCTGTGGGTAAGGGCTAATGGGGAGTCAGCCGGAGTTATCGCCCCAAATGACTGTGTAAACCAGATTTGCTGACCGGTCGTGTTTAAGCCACACTTATCATGGTTGTGTTCCCTTCGGCTGTCGATGGGGCAATGAGAAGGATTCACACACTCATGATAAACAGGCCTTTTACATTGCCATCTGTAACGTACTACACCAGCCCCTTGTTTTGACTTTCTACTTCTCCATGGACTCGAATCGTTCTTCGACGCTCTGTGTCATCCTTGATGATATCTACCTACTGAGGCAGATGCCCCTGTGACGCGGCGGGTCACCTGAATTCTTGAGTTCACTACTACCATGGAAGCTTCTGAAGCAGCAGACTGAACCAAGGCCATGGGTTTCGTTAGGTTCATGGTTACCGAGCCGCCTCCTGCTTATACTTTATTACGTCGTGGAAGTCAGTCTTATACTCACGTCATTCCCCAGATGTTTTATGTAGTTCTGTGCATCCTCAGGCAAACACCCAATGTGTACAACTCGGGGAGGGGAGTCACATAGTTCCCTACGTCTGTCTGGTCACGCGAGGTTGTCGGTAGAAGTTCCGTACAAAGCTATCAAGCCCTACCTGCAGATCACTAGATATAAGGAGAGAATCATATTTGGATCAGGTTTAAGCATATTGGTTTATCGTCAACATGTCGGGAAATAGTTGTGAAAAATGAATATAATTCATCACTTTGTAGCTTCTGAATATAGAGTATACTTCTTAAATTGAATTTTAGATTGGCGAATCTTTATAATCAGGCAATGACTGTTAGCGAATACCAGTTCATTAACCATTAGGATTCCCCCACAACTATAAGTCTGGGTAGGTTGATAGGCTATATGTATTTTTTTTCTTATTTGCGGTGACTGACTTGACACTGGTAAAAAAAAGGCCCTAGTTAAAGGCAGTCTCGAGTAAAAGGACTCGACTCTGAAAAGCAGAAAGGTTTTAGGAAGAAAGGACGAAAGAAGGAAGAGAATCCCTTAGCTGTCGTTCAAGGTATCATAGTGGCCAGTCCTGGAGAGGTTGGTCTCCATAGTAAAACCGTAGGATGCAGCAGCCAGATGCGTGTCTCGATATTCAAACCTTGAGGGCGGGGACACATTTGAACAGTTCACGGGAACAGTATCCAAAATGATACCTGTATAACAGAGAGGTATAACAGTGTGGCGTAGAGAGAGGTGATGCCAGGAGAATTGATTAGATGAAAGCCTTTCGATTCCTTTCGTGTAAGTAGATAGGAAGAACCACCTCAGTTAGCAGTACTCGGGCGAATAAAATGCCTTGAAATCTGAAATATCTGCTCACAAAAGAAAATGAATAATCTTACCTATACAGCACTCGCAGCTTTTGAGAAGTAGATTTTATGATGTTGATTATGTGGTGTTTCCAGGATAGAGTGGAGGACATGGTGGCGGCCAACATGTTTTTGTTATTACAAAGTTGAATTGTGGTGTTTTATGAGGAAGTCGATTGACTGATAGAAATGAATATTATCAGAATTTGCGTTTAAGCACGATTTGATTGGGTAAAGTTACTTCTTCATTCTGCAGTGTTGCACAGGACCGAGATAAGAGGGAAATTATATTCAGAAAGAGAAAAGTAATGATCATTCAAAGGAGGGGGGTAGGTGCGAGGGGTGGGGTTGGGGGACTAGAGAGTTGAGATGTGTAAGTTGGAATCATCAGCATAAGAGATGATAGGGTTAGAAGCAGACGAGAGATCATTTACAGAGGGAAGAAAGAAAGTAGGTCATGAGACAGAACCTTGAGGAACACCAAAGAAAGGAAGTTTAGAAAGCAAAGACGTATGCTACACCCTGTCGAATGCTCTGGAGATGTCGAGGTTGCCACAAAAGAGTCACTATAACCTCTGAGAGACGAGGACCAGAGATGAGTTATGTAGGAGAGAAGATCACCAGTAGACGTAGCTCTACGAAATCCATACTGGTGATCTGAGAGAAGGGATTGGTGTTGTGAGTGTTCGAGTAAGTGAGAGTTAAGAAAGGGTTTCAGAAGCTGTGGAAGTAGGTGAAATAAGAGAATGGAGGGGTTCAGAGCGGTCTCCTTTTTTTTAGGGATGGGCTGCACCAAGGTATGCTTACACGACGAAGGAAAAGTCTCGGTTTTCAGACAGTGGCGACATGGGCGAATAAGGATCGTGGTTAACTCGAGGCACAATCCTTTAGGACTCCTTTAGACTACACGCCTTTCCCGTGTGGTGCTGGGAGAGTACTCGGTAGACCCTGGGCGAGGGAAATGTAGGAGATGGCATAGGTTCATTGGATGGGGCAGAATCGTCTTCCACAGCAGGATTAAATAAGGTATCAAGAGAACGGCTTGAATAGTTCGAGAGATTGATCGGGTCGGATGAATGGAGGAATGACTGCCTTGCAGAAGTTTTTGAAGATGAGTATGGTTATGTACCAGAGATATTTGACAGCAGAAGGTGTCAAATCGGCACACCTTCTCTTTATGATGTGGTTGACTTTCCGAAGACCAGCTTTAGCCGTGATTACGAGCAGAGATGAGAGTGGGTTGGAGTTCAGAGAAACGGAAGAGTTTCACGGCCCGGTACGGTCTGTCCCTGATGGGAAAGGCAGTAGAGCAAAAGTGATCTGTGACGGGGGAGGAGAGAGAGAGAGAGAGAGAGAGAGAGAGAGAGAGAGAGAGAGAGAGAGAGAGAGAGAGAGAGAGAGAGAGCCTCTGTTGTGTGTTGGGTACAGCAGGAAGCATCCTGGCCAGCAAAGTTAAAGCTCATCTCTGGGAAAGTCGGGAAAGAAGCTACACAGGGATGACCGCTGAGCCTTTCTGAAATGCCCGAGATGGCTTTGCGAAGGAGGAGGAGGGGGGGAGGGGTTAGTCTGCCCCATTAGAAGAGAGAGAAATAAGATTGTGGTCGGGAGATGCGAAGAGGGAAGAAATATTGTGTGTACAGTGAGAAGGTTCAGAAGGTAAAAGGAGGTCAGGTGTGTTATGAGGAATGGTCTTGACGGTCGGGAACTATTGCTGAGTGCTTAGTTATATGCTCCTCATCGTTCACGAAGGAAAACTGAAAAGCCTGGGGTCCGAGGGGATCAACTCTGGTTGACCATTGGTGTACAGTGGAATTCCTTCTATAAAGGGTTTTAGATCCTGGTTGTGAATAGAGTACTGTATCGTGGCTGGAAGTCACATGATCGAAGAGTTGTACGGTGCTGGATTAGGGTTGGAATGTACAAAACGTAACGCAAAAGTAATAAGAGGGTAAAGAAGTTTGAAGCCAGATGGCATCAGAGTCAGAAGACTCGAGAGCCACGAAGCGAATAATGGGGGCGGGTTTTGTGTTACAGCCAGCGTAAACACCACCTTTGGTGCGGGTAGATGGTGCAGCTTGAAGCTAAGAGATGTGGAAGAACGTACAATGTGTGGGAGGTGTTTGGTATTTGTTATGATGTCAGGGTTTGCTCGGGTGTCTTTGATGTGGATGCCATGTGGGACGAAGAGGTAGCTTTTTATGTTTATTTTTTTTTTTTTTTTTTTTTTGCCCCGGTGTTTTCCAAGTCTGTTTCCTCAGCGTTGTCTGAGTCTTGTTCCTTTGTTGAAAGACACGCTCTCTCCCCAGCGGAAGTTTTTAGCTGAGGAGACTTAGTTAATGTGTCTTCTTACTTGTCCGTCAGATAGAGCGTGTGAAGTCACAAGCACTCAGGCAACTAATGAATAAAGTTAACACCTCCGCAGTCAAGCGTAATTATGATATAGAGAAAATAGACTCGTACACATTATGCAAATGATCTTAATATGCATATCGTAGGAAATGCCAAATAGATTCGTTATGCCACATTTCATTCATCTGGAATAATTGATATTGTCACCAAGCATTAAGTCGTGGCACATTGTCCTGTTGGTTGTGTCCTGTATATTGTAGAGGATAAGGTCGCTGCAGTACGTAGCAGTGAACCCTGTGGGGCCAAGTCCTTGCCTAACCTGATCACGCTGTGGTCGACGCCGAGACCTGACGGTGGAGACATCACTACGTGTGTCACGTCCACCTCCCACAGGCGCGACCAGCGTACGTGGACGGAACATGAATTCCCTGGAGATGCATCTCGGGTGTTCCACTGGCCAGAGACAAGGGAGTGGAGGTGGGCGGTGTCATAACTCCTGGTAGAACATCTTACTCATCCTTGGTAGCCAAGAAGCCTTCATACAACAAGGCTCGGGTGACAGTAGTACCTTGGTGGGGCAGCAGACGTCGATGCTGATCAGAGGCCTAGCAAGCATCAGTAGCAGCTCGGCGTAGAGGAGGTACACTGGAGACACAAGAGTGGGGCTCATCGAGGGGTTTGACCACGACCAACGTAGAAATACACACAGTTCACGTAGACGAACCACTCAGCCAGTGTTATAGAGTCGAACCATGACGGAGATGTCGATGTTAATGAGAGAAGAGTAGGGGGTCAAGCACCGCCACACACCAGTGTTGACCACCTGTGTCAGTCAAACTTCAGCCAGCTGTCGAGACCAATATATCTGGCTCGTGCATACGTTAGATCTGGTCAGGTTGATGATCATGAAACACCTGTAGAGTCTTTGACCATTTCATTATGAAAATAGGAGTGTTATGAGGAAATGAAAATACCCTGGTGTCTGACAGACAATGCCGTCTAAGACAGCTGGTGTGCCTGATGCATCTGGTCAGTTATAGAGCACCCATCAAGCAATCCCCCTGACGTAGTGCTTTCACCATAAGCGTTCGATCACCGTTTTCCCAGTTCGCTGCTTCAGGCTACACACCTGGCCATCATCCCTACCCAGCACACAACAGTGGTCACTAAAGACGGTGCCGGAGAGGACATATAAGATCATCATCCTTCGTCCCTCATACGCGACCACTCACGGGCCACACAACACACTCGTCCTCATCCAGCAGCTCAGGATTAACGTTGCTGGATCATCCTCGCCACCGTCACTACCTGCTGCCTGAGATCCCTCTTTCCCGAGGTCGCTCATCGACACCACACCTGCAACAATCCTGTCCGGGTTGGTGGACCACCGCCACATGAACAAACCCGTCTTCCACCTTTACATGTATGTTGGTGTACTTGTTTTTAACGGGGCATATGTAACCCTTGGCTGCAGTGAATTCATTAAACATATTATTATTATTATTATTATTATTATTATTATTATTATTATTATTATTGTTATTATTAGTAGTAGTAGTATTTTATATTTTATATTTTTATTTTGCTTTGTCGCTGTCTCCCGCGTTTGCGAGGTAGCGCAAGGAAACAGACGAAAGAAATGGCCCAACCCACCCCCATACACATGTATATACATACACGTCCACACACGCAAATATACATACCTATACATCTCAGTGTACACATATATATACGCACACAGACATATACATATATACACATGCACACAATTCATACTGTCTGCTTTCATTTATTCCCATCGCCACCTCGCCACACATGGAATAACATCCCCCTCCCCCTCATGTGTGCGAGGTAGCGCTAGGAAGAGACAACAAAGGCCCCATTCGTTCACACTCAGTCTCGTGCTGTCATGTAATAATTCCCGAAACCACAGCTCCCTTTCCACATCCAGGCCCCACAGAACTTTCCATGGTCTACCCCAAACGCTTCACATGCCCTTATTCAATCCATTGACGGCACGTCGACCCCGGTATACCACATCGATCCAATTCACACTGTCCATTGCCCGCCTTTCACCCTCCTGCATGTTCAGGCCCCGATCACTCAAAATCTTTTTCACTCCATCTTTCCACCTCCAATTTGGTCTCCCACTTCTCCTCGTTCCCTCCACCTCCGACACATATATCCTCTTGGTCAATCTTTCCTCACTCATTCTCTCCATGTGCCCAAACCATTTCAAAACACCCTCTTCTACTCTCTCAACCACGCTCTTTTTTTTTATTTCCACACATCTCTCTTACCCTTAGATTACTTACTCGATCAAACCACCTCACACCACATATTGTCCCCAAACATCTCATTTCCAGCACATCCATCCTCCTGCGCACAACTCTATCCACAGCCCACGCCTCGCAACCATACAACATTGTTGGAACCACTATTCCTTCAAACATACCCATTTTTGCTTTCCGAGATAATGTTCTCGACTTCCACACATTCTTCAAGGCTCCCATGATTTTCGCCCCCTCCCCCACCCTGTGATTCACTTCCGCTTCCATGGTTCCATCCGCTGCCAGATCCACTCCCAGATATCTAAAACACTTTACTTCCTCCAGTTTTTCTCCATTCAAACTTACCTCCCAATTGACTTGACCCTCAACCCTACTGTACCTAATAACCTTGCTCTTATTGACATTTACTCTTAACTTTCTTCTTTCACACACTTTACCAAACTCAGTCACCAGCTTCTATTATTATTATTATTATTATTATTATTATTATTATTATTATTATTATTATTATAATTATTATTATTATAACATAGTTACGCTGATTCATAAAAAGACAGCCACGGTCGCTCCTAATCACACGCAAGCCCTCGCCTTTGGCTGCAGTGGCGCGTCCGTCAAGCGTGAGTCCTTCCTGTGTGCTGGAGACGGGAATTGCCAATAATATACTGACGGGGCAGGACCTGCTGCCGCTGGAGGGCCCCATCTGCTGCAGGCCGCGCCTGGCTCTTGTCGAGATCAGGAACACCAGGAAAATAAGAGAGTGAGAGACGAAGAATGAAAGGAATATATATATATATATATATATATATATATATATATATATATATATATATATATATATATATATTATCCCCCTGGGGATAGGGGATTAAGAATACTTCCCACGTATTCCCTGCGTGTCGTAGAAGGCGACTAAAAGGGGAGGGAGCGGGGGGGCTGGAAATCCTCCCCTCTCGTTTTTTTTTTTTTTTTTTTAATTTTCCAAAAGAAGGAACAGAGGGGGCCAGGTGAGGATATTCCAAAAAAGGTCCAGTCCTCTGTTCTTAACGCTACCTCTCTAACGCGGGAAATGGCGAATTGTTTGAAAAAAAAAAAAAAAAAAAATATATATATATATATATATATATATATATATATATATATATATTTTTTTTTTTTTTTTTCTTTTTTCTTATATTATTCACCATTTCCCGCGTTAGTGAGGTAGCGTTAAGAACAGAGAACTGAGACTTTGAGGGAATATCCTCACTTGGCCCCCTTCTCGGTACCTTCTTTTGGAAAATTAAAAATGAGAGGAGAGGATTTCAAACCACCCCCGCTCCCTCCTTTTAGTCGCCTTCTGCGACACGCAGGGAATACTTGGGAAGTATTCTTTCTCCCCTATCCCAGGGATAATATATATATATATATATATATATATATATATATATATATATATATATATATATATATATATCCATGGGGATAGGGGAGTAAGAATACTTCTCACACATTCCCCACGTGTCATGGAAGGCAACTAAATGGGAAGGGAGCGGGGGGCTAGAAACCCTCCCCTCTTTGTATTTTAACTTTGTAAAAGGGGAAACAGAAAAAGGAGTCACACGTGGAGTGCTCATCTTCCTCGAAGGCTCAGATTGTGGTGTCTAAACGTGTGTGGATGTAACCAAGATGAGAAAAAAAGAGAGATAGGTAATATGTTTGAGGAAAGGAACCTGGATGTTTTGGCTCTGAGTGAAACGAAGCTCAAGGGTAAAGGGGAAGAGTGGTTTGGGAATGTTTTGGGAGTAAAGTCAGGTGTTGGTGAGAGGACAACAGCCAAGGAAGGAGTAGCACTACTTCTGAAACAAGACTTGTGGGAGTATGTGATAGAGTGTAAGAAAGTAAACTCTAGATTGATATGGGTAAAACTGAAAGTGGATGGAGAGAGATGGGTGATTATTGGTGCATATGCCCCTGGGCATCAGAAGAAAGATCATGAGAGGCAAGTGTTTTGAGAGCAGTTGAGCGAGTGTGTTAGCAGTTTTGATGCACGAGACCGGGTAATAGTGATGGGTGATTTGAAAGCAAAGGTGAGTAATGTGGCAGTTGAGGGAATAATTGGTGTACATGGGGTGTTCAGTGTTGTAAATGGAAATGGTGAAGAGCTTGTAGATTTGTGTGCTGAAAAAGGACTGGTGATTGGGAATACCTGATCTAGAGAGATATACATATGTATACGTATGTAAGTAGGAGAGATGGCCATAGAGCGTTATTGGATTGTGTTAATTGATATGCGCATGAAAGAGAGACTTTTGGATGTTAATGTGCTGCGAGGTGCAACTGGAGGGATGTCTGATCATTTTCTTGTAGGGGCGAAGGTGAAGATTTGTAGGGGTTTTCAGAAAAGAAGAGAAAATGTTGGGGTGAAGAGAGTGGTGAGAGTAAGTGAGCTTGGGAAGGAGACTTGTTTGAGGAAGTATCAGGAGAGACTGAGTGCAGAATGGAAAAAGGTGAGAGTAAAGGACGTAAAGGGAGTGGGGGAGGAATTGGATGTACTTAGGATGGCAGTGATGGCTTGCGCAAAAGATGCTTGTGGCATGAGAAGCGTGGGAGGTAGGCAGATTAGAAAGGGTAGTGAGTGGTGGGATGAAGAAGTAAGATTATTAGTGAAAGAGAAGAGAGAGGCATTTGGACGATTTTTGTTGGGAAATAGTGCAAATGAGTGGGAGATGTATAAAAGAAAGAGGCAGGAGGTCAAGAGATAGGTGCAAGAGGTTAAAAAAGAAGGGAAATGAGAGTTGGGATGAGAGAATATCATTAGATTTTAGGGAGAATAAAAAGATGTTTTGGAAGGAGGTAAAGTATGTAAGACAAGAGAACAAATGGGAACATCGGTGAAGGGGGCTAATGGGGAGGTAATAACAAGTAGTGGTAATGTGAGAAGGAGATGGAGTGAGTATTTTGAAGGTTTGTTGAATGTGTTAGATGATAGAGTGGCAGATATAGGATGTTTTGGTCGAGATGGTGTGCGAAGTGAGAGGGTCAGGGAGAATGATTTGGTAAACAGAAAAGAGGTAGTGAAAGCTTTGCGGAAGATGAAAGCCGGCAAGGCGGCGGGTTTGGATGGTAATGCAGAGGCATTTATTAAAAAAGGGGGTGACTGTGTTGTTAAATGGTTGGTGAGGATATTCATTGTACGTATGGCCCATGGTGAAGTGCCTGAGGATTGGCGAAGTGCATGCATAGTACCATTGTACAAAGGCAAAGGGGATAAAGGTGAGTGCTCAAATTACAGAGGTATAAGTTTGTTGAGTATTCCTGGCAAATGATATGGGAGGGTATCGATTGAGAGGATCAAGGTATGTACAGAGCATCAGATTATTGAAGAGCAGCGTGGTTTCAGAAGTGGTAGAGGATGCGTGGATCAGGTGTTTGCTTTAAAGAATGTATGTGAGAAAAACTTAGAAAAACAAATGGCTTTTTATGTAGCATTTATGGATCTGGAGAAGGCATATGAAAGAGTTGATAGAGATGCTCTGTGGAAGGTATTAAGAGTATATGGTGTGGGAGGAAGGTTGCTAGAAGCAGTGAAAAGTTTTTATCGAGGATGTAAGGCATGTGTACGAGTAGGAAGAGAGGCGTGATTGGTTCCCAGCGAATGTCAGTTTGCGGCCGGGGTGCGTGATGTCTCCATAGTTGTTCAATTTGTTTATGAATGGGGTTGTTAGGGAGGTGAATGCAAGAGTTTTGGAGAGAGACACAAGTATGCAGTCTGTTGTGGATGAGAGGGCTTGGGAAATGAGTCAGTTGTTGTTCGCTGATAATGCAGCGCTGGTGGCTGATTCATGTGAGAAACTGCAGAAGCTGGTGAGTGAGATTGGTAAAGTGTGTAAAAGAAGAATGTTGAGAGTAAATGTGAATAAGAGCAAGGTTATTAGGTACAGTAGGGTTGAGGGACAAGTCAGTTGGGAGGTAAGTTTGAATGGAGAAATACTGGAGAAAGTGAAATGTTTTAGATATTTGGCAGTGGATTTGGCAGCGGATGGAACCATGGAAGCGGAAGTGAATCATAAGGTGGGGGAGGGGACGAAAGTTCTGGGAGTGTTGAAAAATGTGTGGAAGGAGAGAACATTATCTCGGAAAGCAAAAATGGGCTATGTTTGAAGGAATAGTGGTTCCAACAATGCTGTATGGTTGCGAGGCGTGGGCTGTAGATAGGTTTGTGCGGAGGAGGGTGGATGTGTTGAAAATAAGATGTTTGAGGAAAATATCTGGTGTGAGGTAGTTTGATCGTATAAGTAATGAAAGGGTAAGATAGATGTGTGGTAATAATAAGAGTATGGTTGAGAGAGCAGAAGGGTGAATTGAAATGGTTTGGTCACATGGAGGGAATGAGTGAGGAAAGATTGATAAAGAGGATATATGTGTCAGAGATGGAGGGAACGAGGAGAAATGGGAGACCAAATTGGAGGTGGAAGGAAAGAGTGAAAAAGATTTTGAGCAATCGGGGCCTGAACATGCTGGAGGGTGAAAGGCATGCAAGGAATAGAGTGAATTGAAATGATGCGGTATACCGGGGTTGACGTGCTGTCAATGGATTGAACCAGGGCATGTGAAGCGTCTGGGGTAAACCACGGAAAGTTGTGTGGTGCCTGGATGTAGAAAGGGAGCTGTGGTTTCGGTGCATTATACATGACAGATAGAGACTGAGTGTGAACGAATGTGGCCTTTGTTGTCTTTTCCTAGCGCTACCTCGCGCGCGTGCGGGGGTAGGGTGTGTCATTTCATGTGTGGCTGGGTGGCGACGGGAATGAATAAAGGCAGCAAGTATGAATTATGTACATGTGTATACATGTATATGTCTGTGTATGTATATATGTGTATACGTTGAAAAGTATTGGTTTGTATATGTGCGTGTGTGGACATATATGTATATGCATGTGTATATGGGTGGGTTGGGCCATTCTTTCGTCTATTTCCTTGCGCTACCTTGCTAACGTGGGAGACAACGACTAAGTATAATATATATATATATATATATATATATATATATATATATATATATATATATATATATATATAGTATTTTATATTTTTTTGTTTTTATTTTTTTTTTTATTTTGCTTTGCATTACACATGACAGTTCGAGTTTCCTGACGCTACCTAGCTAATGCGGGAAATGATCATGAGGTATGAAGGGAGGAAAGTGTATGTGCATGAATGAGAGAGAGAGAGAGAGAGAGAGAGAGAGAGAGAGAGAGAGAGAGAGAGAGAGAGAGAGAGAGAGAGAGAGAGAGAGTTCAGCATTAAGGATTTATATTCCTTTCCATTCCTGGCGTGTCTCGGGGAGGTACCTGGCCAGGCAGACCTGGTACCAGTGCTGTGACCTGGTGTCGGTGCCGTGTGACCTGACACCAGTGCCAGTGCTGTGACCTGATGTCAACGCTGTTTGACTAGGTATCAGTGCCAGTGCTGTGAACCTGGTGTCAGTGCCATTGCTGTGGCCTGGTGTCAGTGCCATTGCTGTGATCTCGTGTCAGTGCCAATGTTGTGACCTCGTGTCAACGCTGACCTGATATAGGTACCAGTGCCGTGTGACCTGATGTCAGTGCCGTGTGACCTGGTGTCAGTGCTGTGTGAGCTGGTTCCTGTGTCACACCTGTGTGACCTCGAGGTGTGCTTGTCAAGGACGTG
The DNA here is from genome assembly GCF_036320965.1 of Panulirus ornatus. Taxonomy (NCBI): domain Eukaryota; kingdom Metazoa; phylum Arthropoda; class Malacostraca; order Decapoda; family Palinuridae; genus Panulirus; species Panulirus ornatus. The sequence goes on along the minus strand of NC_092224.1, from coordinate 54,381,517 downwards.
TCCACATCCCCTGAGGGCACTAGGCTAACTGTTGCATATATAAGTTTTTTCTTCTCTTTATGTCGTATGTCTTTATCAGCGTTACCGGTTCGCAGAGTATGATTTTTATCCTCTTGTTGGTCTGGCAATTTTGATCAAGGATGTTTTTTCCCCCCCAGCATACTTTAGCTTTGATATTACTTGATCTCATAATTCACTGGATTTTTATCTTAAATGAATTGCTGTTGATATTACTTGATCTCATAATTCACTGGATTTTTATCTTAAATGAATTGCTATTGATATTACTTGATCTCATAATTCATTGATTTTTATCTTAAAAGAACTACTATTCATATTACTTGATCTCATAATTCATTAGATTTTTATCTTAAAAGAACTACTATTGATATTACTTGATCTCATAATTCATTGATTTTTATCTTAAAAGAACTACTATTGATATTTTTGATCTCATAATACATTGGATTTTTATCTTAAAAGAACCACTGTTGATATTTTTGATCTCATAATACATTGGATTTTTATCTTAAAAGAACTACTATATTTACTTTAGTTTTAGCTGTGATGTAGACATGGCTTAAAGAGTACATGTGCCCTGGGTTATTATTGACCATCACTTCACTGCAAACATTATTTCTCACAGCATCAGTTGTAACCCAGTGCGTAGGGTTATAACAAGCTGTTGGCTTCTGGTTACGTGGCTGGTTGGTTCTTTGGGCTTAGGCCTATCTATTGCCAGGGTCGCCAAAGGCTGTCACTTGCAGGTTTTAACAACATAGGAAGATTCTGAAGACCTGAGGAAGGTGTTTAGTATGATTCGGCAGTGTGTAGTGGTGAGTCTGCATTGTGCCTGATTACGTCTATTATCGCGTCTTATGTTCTGGTTTGGTCTAGAAATGTGATGAATTTACATTCTCTACTACTGAGAGGTCAAGCCATCCGTATTTTAAGGTTATTATAGATGACTCAGTACTTAAAATTGTTTGTTGTAAATCATTGGTACTTAACCCCCCCCACCCCACCCACCCACCACCGCCGCTGCCTCCCGCCTTCTTCACGTGTGGACTGGATTTATTGGACATCAAAATGGAACCGGAAAGCAGACATCTTCTATTTACAATTCTGTTTCATGTGACGCATTTTATAAATAGCTCCTGTTGATATAGTGTGTGTGTGTGTGTATGTGGTGTGGTGTGGTGTGGTGTGGTGTGTGTGTGGTGTGTGTGTGTGGTGTGTATGTGGTGTGGTGTGGGTGTGATGTGTGTATGGGTGGTGTGTGTGTGGTGTGTGTGTGTGTGTGGGTGCATATTTTACTTCGCTGTACATGATGGCGTTTTTTATTGACGTCTTTCTCTTCGAAATATTCTCGTGGTCCATTTATCTTCCCCGTTTAATACCTAGTTTAATAACTGGTGAAAGAGAAGAGAGAAGCATTTGGACGATTTTTGCAGGGAAATAATGCAAATTACTGGGAGATGTATGAAATAAAGAGGCATGAGGTCAAGAGGAAGGTGCAAGAGGTGAAAAAGAGGGCAAATGAGAGTTGGGGTGAGAGAGTATCATTAAATTTTAGGGAGAATAAAAAGATGTTTTGGAAGGAGTTAAATAAAGTGCGTAAGACAAGGGAACAAAAGGGAACATCCGTGAAGGGGGCTTATGGGGAGTGATAACAAGTAGTGGTGATGTGAGGAGATGGAGTGAGTATTTTGAAGGTTTGTTGAATATGTTTGATGATAGAGTGGCAGATATAGGGTGTTTTGGTCGAGGTGGTGTGCAAAGTGGGAGGGTTAGGGAGAATGATTTGGCAAACAGAGAAGAGGTAGTAAAAGCTTTGCGGAAGATGAAAGCCGGGAAAGCAGTGGGTTTGGATGGTATTGCAGTGGAATTTATTTAAAAAGGGGGTGACTGTGTTGTTGACTGGTTGGTAAGGTTATTTAATGTATATATGACTCATGGTGAGGTGCCTGAGGATTGGCGGAATGCTTGCATAGTGCCATTGTACAAAGGCAGAGGGGATAAAGGTAAGTGCTCAAATTACTGAGGTATAAGTTTATTGACTATTCCTGGTAAATTATATGGGAGGGTATTGATTGAGAGGGTGAAGGCATGTACAGAGCATCAGATTGGGGAAGAGCAGTGTGGTTTCAGAAGTGGTAGAGGATATGTGGATCAGGTGTTTGCTTTGAAGAATGTATGTGAGAAATACTTAGAAAAGCAAATGGATTTGTATGTAGCATTTATGGATCTGGAGAAGGCATATGATAGAGTTGATAGAGATGCTCTGTGGAAGGTATTAAGAATATATGGTGTGGGAGGCAAATTGTTAGAAGCAGTGAAAAGTTTTATCGAGGATGCAAGGCATGTGTACGATTAGGAAGAGAGGAAAGTGATTAGTTCTCAGTGAATGTAGGTTTGGTGAATGCAAGAGTTTTGGAAAGAGGGGCAAGTATGCAGTCTGTGGTGGATGAGAGAGCTTGGGAAGTGGGTCATTTGTTGTTCGCTGATGATACAGCTCTAGTGGCTGATTCGAGTGAGAAACTGCAGAAGCTGGTGACTGAGTTCGGTAAAGTGTGTGAAAGAAGAAAGCTGAGAGAAAATGTGAATGAGCAAGGTTATTAGGTACAGTAGGGGTGAGGGACAAATCATTTGGGAAGTAAGTTTGAGTGGAGAAAACCTGGAGGAAGTGAAGTGTTTTAGGTATCTGGGAGTGGATCTGGCAGCGGATGGAACCATGGAAGCGGAAGTGAGTCATAGGGTGGGGGAGGGGGCGAAAGTTCTGGGACCGTTGAAAAATGTGTAGAAGGCGAGAACGTTATCTCGGAGACCAAAAATGGGTATTTTTGAAGGAATACTGGTTCTGACAATGCTGTATGGTTGCGAGGCGTGGGCTATAGACCGAGTTGTGCGGAGGAGGGTGGATGTGCTGGAAATAATATTGAGTACAATATGTGGTGTGAGGTGGTTTGATCAAGTAGGTAATGAAAGGGTAAGAGAGATGTGTGGTAATAATAAGAGTGTGGTTGAGAGAGCAGAAGAGAGTGTTTTGAAATGGTTTGGTCACATGGAGAGAATGAGTGAGGAAAGATTGACCAAGAGGATATATGTGTCAGAGGTAGAGGGAACGAGGAGAAGTGGGAGACCAAATTGGAGTTGGAAAGATGGAGTGAAAAAGATTTTGAGTGATCGTGGCCTGAACATGCAGTAGGGTGAAGGGCGTGCAAGGAATAGAGTGAATTGGAACGATGTGGTATACCAGGGTCAACTTGCTGTCAATGGATTGACCCAGGGCATGTGAAGCGTCTGGGGTAAACCATGGAAAGTTTTGTAGGGCCTGGATGTGAAAAGGGAGGTGTGGTTTTGGTGCATTATACATGACAGCTAGAGAGTGAGTGTGAACGAATGTGGCCTTTGTTGTCTTTTCCTCGTGCTACCTCGCGCACATGCTGGGGGAGGGGATTGTCATTTCATGTGTGGCGGGGTGGCGACGGGAATGATTAAGGGCAGACAGTATGAATTATGTACATGTGTATATATGTATATGTCTGTGTGTATATATATATATATATATACGTTGAGATGTATAGGTATGTATATGTGCGTGTGTGGACGTGTATGTATATACATGTGTATGTGGATGGGTTGGGCCATTCTTTGGTTTGTTTCCTTGCGCTACCTCGCTAACTCGGAAGACAGCGACAAATTATAATAATAATAAAAAGATAATATATATATATATATATATATATATATATATATATATATATATATATATATATATATATATATATATATATATATATATATATATATATATATATTGGGAGCAGCTGAATGAGTGTGTTAGTGGTTTTGATGCACGAGACCGGGTTATAGTGATGGGTGATTTGAATGCAAAGGTGAGTAATGTGGCAGTTGAGGGAATAATTGGTATACATGGGGTGTTCAGTGTTGTAAATGGAAATGGTGAAGAGCTTGTAGATTTATGTGCTGAAAAAGGACTGGTGATTGGGAATAAAAAAGGACTGGTGATTGGGAATACCTGGTTTAAAAAGCGAGATATACATAAGTATACGTATGTAAGTAGGAGAGATGGCCAGAGAGCGTTATTGGATTACGTGTTAATTGACAGGCGCGCGAAAGAGAGACTTTTGGATGTTAATGTGCTAGGAGGTGCAACTGGAGGGATGTCTGATCATTATCTTGTGGAGGCTAAGGTGAAGATTTGTATGGGTTTTCAGAAAAGAAGAGTGAATGTTGGGGTGAAGAGGGTGGTGAGAGTAAGTGAGCTTGGGAAGGAGACTTGTGTGAGGAAGTACCAGGAGAGACTGAGTACAGAATGGAAAAAGGTGAGAACAATGGAAGTAAGGGGAGTGGGGGAGGAATGGGATGTATTTAGGGAATCAGTGATGGATTGCGCAAAAGATGCTTGTGGCATGAGAAGAGTGGGAGGTGGGTTGATTAGAAAGGGTAGTGAGTGGTGGGGTGAAGAAGTAAGATTATTAGTGAAAGAGAAGAGAGAGGCATTTGGACGATTTTTGCAGGGAAAAAATGCAATTGAGTGGGAGATGTATAAAAGAAAGAGACAGGAGGTCAAGAGAAAGGTGCAAGAGGTGAAAAAGAGGGCAAATGAGAGTTTGGGTGAGAGAGTATCATTCAATTTTAGGGAGAATAAAAAGATGTTCTGGAAGGAGGTAAATAAAGTGCGTAAGACAAGGGAGCAAATGGGAACTTCAGTGAAGGGCGCAAATGGGGAGGTGATAACAAGTAGTGGTGATGTGAGAAGGAGACGGAGTGAGTATTTTGAAGGTTTGTTGAATGTGTTTGATGATAGAGTGGCAGATATAGGGTGTTTTGGTCGAGGTGGTGTGCAAAGTGAGAGGGTTAGGGAAAATGATTTGGTAAACAGAGAAGAGGTAGTAAAAGCTTTGCGGAAGATGAAAGCCGGCAAGGCAGCAGGTTTGGATGGTATTGCAGTGGAATTTATTAAAAAACGGGGTGACTGTATTATTGACTGGTTGGTAAGGTTATTTAATGTATGTATGACTCATGGTGAGGTGCCTGAGGATTGGCGGAATGCGTGCATAGTGCCATTGTACAAAGGCAAAGGGGATAAGAGTGAGTGCTCAAATTACAGAGGTATAAGTTTGTTGAGTATTCCTGGTAAATTATATGGGAGGGTATTGATTGAGAGGGTGAAGGCATGTACAGATCATCAGATTGGGGAAAAGCAGTGTGGTTTCAGAAGTGGTAGAGGATGTGTGGATCAGGTGTTTGAATGAATGAGGAAAGATTGGCCAAGAGGATATATGTGTCGGAGGTGGAGGGAAGGAGAAGTGGAAGACCAAATTTTAGGTGGAAAGATGGAGTGAAAAAGATTTTGTGTGATCGGGGCCTGAACATGCAGGAGGGTGAAAGGAGGGCAAGGAATAGAGTGAATTGGATCGATGTTGTATACCGGGGTTGACGTGCTGTCAGTGGATTGAATCAGGGCATGTGAAGCGTCTGGGGTAAACCATGGAAAGCTGTGTAGGTATGTATATTTGCGTGTGTGGACGTATGTATATATATGTGTATGGGGGTGGGTTGGGCCATTTCTTTCGTCTGTTTCCTTGCGCTACCTCGCAAACGCGGGAGACAGCGACAAAGCAAAAAAAAAAAAAAAAAAAATATATATATATATATATATATATATATATATATATATATATATATATATATATATATATATATATATATATATATATATTAATGAAACTCATGTGTTAGATCATCACATTCCAGCATATATTCACCAAGGTGGTACCTTTAAAAAACATATATGTGAGCAGTTGTTCCGGGAGAGTTGACGTCGCCCGACCATTTAAAGTTGGTAGAACTGTCTACCAGTTACAGCGACCAGAGAACCTCGCCTGACATTCTTCACAATGGCTCCTGTAGCTGTACTACGTTTGACTGTAATGAATCCCAGTGTTATGGTGCTCGACTGTAGCCATAAGCAAGAATGGCAGCGTGGCTGAACTTGATAAAGTCACGAAAATACATTATATATTTACTGTTATGTATGAAGGCTCTAGTAAACATGATAGGGAAATTTCCATTTTATTGCCCAATATACATATAGAGTTACAGGAGAGGTTTGTGTGTTTGTACTGTACCCACAGTACATAGAGTTACGGAGAGTTTTGTGACTAGCACTACTCACAGTACATGGAGTTACAGGAGAGGTTTGTGTGCTTGTACTGTACCCACAGTACATAGAATTACAGGGGAAGTTTGTGTGCTTGTACTGTATTCACAGTACATAGAGTTACAGGGGAGGTTTGTGTGCCTGTACTGTACCCACAGTACATAGAGTTACAGAGGAGATTTGTGTGCTTGTACTGTAGCCACAATGCATAGTTACAGGAAAGGTGTGTGTGTGTGTGTGTGTGTGTGTGTGTGTGCTCTTGTAGTGTACCAACAATACATAGGGTTACAGAAAAGGTGTGTGTGCTTGTACTGTACCCACAGTACAAGCTACGGCCATCTTGAGGGCCGTGGTTGGCTGTACGGTGGTGCACGTACCGCCAGGCACAAGGGTCACAAGGACAGATAACACGTCACGTCACCAGACGGCCACCTCCGTCAATAATCGTGACCTAATATAATTAACACCAGATCCCCTTACGAAAGCCACGCCACAAAGGACCCTGTACAGCGATCCCTTGGGAAGGGCCGCCAGGGATGAAATGGTCTTCGTCAATACTCCCAAGGTCTCAAAGATGAAATGGTCGTCGTCAATACTCCCAAGGTCTTGTGAGACACCAGGACCTTTCATGGATGTGGTCATGTTTACGCAACAGATGTCGTCCATTTATTTACTGGACGGTTGACGCTGCCAGTTCTCTTCTAGTGCCTGAAGTGAAGGACCTGAGGGGAAGGTCTTGTGTTATCGATACGTATCTGAGGTGCCAGTCCTTAGCAGGAGGATCCGCTGGTACGGTGGGCCCGCCACGAGGAACGGGGACAGTAGGGTGGCCATTGTCAGTGGTCCTGTGGCCACTTCGACAGGATGTATCTACGAGTTCATCCTTGTTAGAACCATCCAAAGAAATTGTGGGAAATCACGAAGAGTCTCGGTCCATCATTGTAAAACTTAATTCAGTAATATTGGCTTCAGTATTGGCAATGTGCTATGTTTTGAACCAACCAAGGTAACATTTTCATAGTTTTTTTCCCCTATTTTTACTTCAGTAGTCGCTATGGTCTCACTGAACAATTGTATAGTGATTAGACATATTGTTGGTAACGTGTGTGGATTGTCTACTATTACAGATGATCAGGTGTGTCAGATATGACGCAGAATGACTGTATGTAAGGCTACCGGGCTTAAACAACCTTCCTGCTGTGTACAATGATAAGTTGTATGCTAACTGTCTCTCTGCTCGTTCTTTTTATAAATATATCTTCTGTTAACGGTACCATTAGTAAGACTCTTGCATTCAGATCCTCTAAGACCAACACTCGATCCTTTGCATCCATCCCCACAAAGCACTCAGCTCCTGCCACAAAGCACTCCTTACGTCATTCCTTTCGCTCCCGCGTACGTACACGAACATCACTATCGTCGTCTGCTGTGACTTTGACTCACTTTTATACTGAATTTATTTTCTTTCACTCTTCATCGCAGTTCCACATGTCTTTCTTGACCACAGGTTCCATCCTATCTTTCGCTCTTGTCATCTTTCTAACCCCAGACTTTCCCTACCTGAACACACACTAACCACTCAACCCATTTCTCATTCAGCTTGGCATCACAAGGAGACATCCAGGTTCCTCTCATCAGACATACTTCCTCTCTCTCTCTCTCTCTCTCTCTCTCTCTCTCTCTCTCTCTCTCTCTCTCTCTCTCTCTCTCACACACTCTCACTCACACACACACACACACACACATACACACACACACACACACATGGAGACAGCCCCACACACAACCTTGAGCCTTTTAAGACAGACACAAAATCGCGCGATCTCTTCCAAGGAATATCTTATGAAGTGGGTATTCATTACTTTCTTACCGCTCGCTTTGATATGAAAAAAAAGGTCCTTTCGTATATTACCGCTTATTTTCCACGGCGATAAAGCCATGAGGATGTGTGGATCACGTGATCATCTGCCTGGGTCAGGATCAGCGACGTGTGCAGTGTGTTGCCAGGGTAACACTGCACCCTGATATCCGTAGTGTCTGTTGTAACGTAACGTAACGCAACGGTGTCAACATGAAGCTGGGAGTTGTTACTCTGCTGGTACAAGGTTTGGGGATGAGGGGGGGGCGACAGAGGTGTTTCAAAGCTTCTGTACGGGAAATAAGTGACGTGCATGACTTTGTGGGCGTGGGAAGGGCTGAAGTGGGTTGAGTGCTGTTTGCTGCGGTTCTCATAGTAACGGGGCGAGAGAGAGATTGAGTTCTTTGAGCATGAAAAGAAACAGCAAGTTCCCCCTACCTTCGAGAATTTCCCTGCACTGTCGGTGGAAAACTGTGTTATTTGAGCCTGGTGACGGTGGAGTGGAGGGTTGTCGGCTTCTTATATAACCGAGAACCAAGGCGAGCTGACCGACATTGCTCCTCTGCTTGCACTTTGAAATGACTTGTGTCCTCGATAATTTTGAGCGTTTTTTTTTTCTTTTTTTTTTAAGAATTCTAGACCAGAGCGAAGCTTTGTAATGTACGTCGTTGAATGTCGAGGAGTTGGTGAGAGCCTGGAGGGGCACAGTGCTGTTGCTTGCACAAAAATTTTGGCTTAAGAGTATTTGTAAGTTTGAGACATTTAGTCCTGACCCAGGCAGTTACTGCATACATCGTGCATACATTTCTACGTTCAGGTTAGAAGTTCAAGATCTCAGCGTTCCCCAGGTGTGTGTGTGTGTGTGTGTGTGTGTGTGTGTGTGTGTGTGTGTGTGTGTGTGGATCGTTACCTCCTCCCCTTGAACTATGCATCGAACGTGATAATTGTGATGATTTACATGTTGTTGCAATTATTCGTAATCTTTTAGTGTTTGGAAAGGACCAATGTATGTATATGTATGTATGTATGTATGTATGTATATGTATGTATGTATGTATGTATGTATGTATGGTAGTTAAGTGGGTCAAGAGATTTACATTAGTTACCATGACTCTAGCGTCTCCGTTTCCCCACCTCCTTGAGACGGTCACATACGTTTGGATGAAAGAATATTTCTCTGCAGAACCATATTGATTGCCTTCATTGAAAGAAAACTCCTTTGCGTATCATGTGGGTCATGTTATCTATTGTATAATTTATTTGTGAATACATAATGGTCGCGTCTCATGTGTAATGAATTCACATCTTTAAGATAACTGTATTCAGTCGTATTTTATGACAGTTTGAGTAATTATAGTGATTTTGATTTATTTATTTTTATATTTATTATACTTTGTCGCTGTCTCCCGCGTTTGCGAGGTAGCGCAAGGAAACAGACGAAAGAAATGGCCCAACGCCCCCCCCTATACACATGTATATACATACGTCCACACACGCAAATATACATACCTACACAGCTTTCCATAGCTTACCCCAGACGCTTCACATGCCTTGATTCAATCCACTGACAGCACGTCAACCCCGGTATACCACATCGCTCCAATTCACTCTATTCCTTGCCCTCCTTTCACCCTCCTGCATGTTCAGGCCCCGATCACACAAAATCTTTTTCACTCCATCTTTCCACCTCAATTTGGTCTCCCTCTTCTCCTTGTTCCCTCCACCTCCGACACATATATCCTCTTGGTCAATCTTTCCTCACTCATCCTCTCCATGTGCCCAAACCACTTCAAAACACCCTCTTCTGCTCTCTCAACCACGCTCTTTTTATTTCCACACATCTCTCTTACCCTTACGTTACTCACTCGATCAAACCACCTCACACCACACATTGTCCTCAAACATCTCATTTCCAGCACATCCATCCTCCTGCGCACAACTCTATCCATAGCCCACGCCTCGCAACCATACAACATTGTTGGAACCACTATTCCTTCAAACATACCCATTTTTGCTTTCCGAGATAATGTTCTCGACTTCCACACATTCTTCAAGGCTCCCAGAATTTTCGCCCCCTCCCCCACCCTATGATTCACTTCCGCTTCCATGGTTCCATCCGCTGCCAGATCCACTCCCAGATATCTAAAACACTTCACTTCCTCCAGTTTTTCTCCATTCAAACTCACCTCCCAATTGACTTGACCCTCAACCCTACTGTACCTAATAACCTTGCTCTTATTCACATTTACTCTTAACTTTCTTCTTCCACACACTTTACCAAACTCAGTCACCAGCTTCTGCAGTTTCTCACATGAATCAGCCACCAGCGCTGTATCATCAGCGAACAACAACTGACTCACTTCCCAAGCGCTCTCATCCCCAACAGACTTCATACTTGCCCCTCTTTCCAAAACTCTTGCATTTACCTCCCTAACAACCCCATCCATAAACAAATTAAACAACCATGGAGACATCACACACCCCTGCCGCAAACCCACATTCACCGAGAACCAATCACTTTCCTCTCTTCCTACACGTACACATGCCTTACATCCTCGATAAAAACTTTTCACTGCTTCTAACAACTTTCCTCCCACACCATATATTCTTAATACCTTCCACAGAGCATCTCTATCAACTCTATCATATGCCTTCTCCAGATCCATAAATGCTACATACAAATCCATTTGCTTTTCTAAGTATTTCTCACATACATTCTTCAAAGCAAACACCTGATCCACACATCCTCTACCACTTCTGAAACCACACTGCTCTTCCCCAATCTGATGCTCTGTACATGCCTTCACCCTCTCAATCAATACCCTCCCATATAATTTACCAGGAATACTCAACAAACTTATACCTCTGTAATTTGAGCACTCACTCTTATCCCCTTTGCCTTTGTACAATGGCACTATGCACGCATTCCGCCAATCCTCAGGCACCTCACCATGAGTCATACATACATTAAATAACCTTACCAACCAGTCAACAATACAGTCACCCCCTTTTTTAATAAATTCCACTGCAATACCATCCAAACCTGCTGCCTTGCCGGCTTTCATCTTCCGCAAAGCTTTCACTACCTCTTCTCTGTTTACCAAATCATTTTCCCTAACCCTCTCACTTTGCACACCACCTTGACCAAAACACCCTATATCTGCCACTCTATCATCAAACACATTCAACAAACCTTCAAAATACTCACTCCATCTCCTTCTCACATCACCACTACTTGTTATCACCTCCCCATTTGCGCCCTTCACTGAAGTTCCCATTTGCTCCCTTGTCTTACGCACTTTATTTACCTCCTTCCATAACATCTTTTTATTCTCCCTAAAATTTAATGATACTCTCTCACCCCAACTCTCATTTGCCCTTTTTTTCACCTCTTGCACCTTTCTCTTGACCTCCTGTCTCTTTCTTTTATACATCTCCCACTCAATTGCATTTTTTCCCTGCAAAAATCGTCCAAATGCCTCTCTCTTCTCTTTCACTAATACTCTTACTTCTTCATCCCACCACTCACTACCCTTTCTAATCAACCCACCTCCCACTCTTCTCATGCCACAAGCATCTTTTGCGCAATCCATCACTGATTCCCTAAATACATCCCATTCCTCCCCCACTCCCCTTACTTCCATTGTTCTCACCTTTTTCCATTCTGTACTCAGTCTCTCCTGGTACTTCCTCACACAGGTCTCCTTCTCAAGCTCACTTACTCTCACCACCCTCTTCACCCCAACATTCACTCTTCTTTTCTGAAAACCCATACAAATCTTCACCTTAGCCTCCACAAGATTTTGATTTAAATGTCCAAATAAAAGTTCTGTAAGACACAGTGTGTTCTCACGAACTGTTCATTATTATTTTGGTGGGTTCATAAGTCCCCCTTCTACCAGGTGCTGAACGTATGCTCCTGTTGTTCCCATGTCTCGTAAGGTAACCTCCTCTCTCTCTCTCTCTCTCTCTCTCTCTCTCTCTCTCTCTCTCTCTCTCTCTCTCTCTCTCCCCCCCTTCCCCATCCGTCAACGAACATACCCCGACCTCCTCAGGGGGAGAGAGATGTGTGTCCTCTCGTGTTTGCGGCACCTGGGGTCAGACGCCACGCTGAATCCCTTAACTGTACTCTAAAGTTCCCTACACCGTAGGCTGTCAGGGAGATAGGTTTATCACATCATGAAAATGCCGTTGGAAAAGGCCGGTATAAGGCATCAGTTGAAATTTTGAAACAGTCTTCAGACATTGCGAATTATCCTGACATACACGCTCTCACTGTATGTACTATGTATGTGAATTGATGATCAAATTACACAGGTACACAGACCACATAGACTCAAGGTACAAGCCAGGTGATCTGGCCGTAACACTACGGACGCTTGCCTACATACCATCTGGCGGACATGGGCCACATACATAGTGTGAGAGAGGATGTGCTGTATAATATATCCTCAACACTTGCAGAAGGTGGTAAAGATTTTTCGGTTGGTGGATGTGGCTTAACGTTGACGGCCCTAATGACCCCTGACAGTTAAACAAAACTTAAAGCCCAAACAACCAACCAATCACTTGACAGAAGTTTTAAGATTTCCGCTCTGATTGGTCCGACTCGGGCGCGCTGCCTGGCCCTTGATCCAGGCGCCAACCGTTGTCTAACGCTTGTCAATATTGTAGGTATTGTGGGGCACGTCATGTACAGTAGACACTGCTGTTTTCATATTGTAGGTATTGTGGGGCGTCATGTGCAGTAGACACTGCTGCTTTCATATTGTAGGTATTGTGGGGCACGTCATGTGCAGTAGACACTGCTGTTTTCATATTGTAGGTATTGTGGGGCGTCATGTGCAGTAGACCCCGCTGCTTTCATATTGTAGGTATTGTGGGGCACGTCATGTACAGTAGACACTGCTGTTTTCATATTGTAGGTATTGTGGGGCACGTCATGTGCAGTAGACACTGCTGCTTTCATATTGTAGGTATTGTGGGGCACGTCATGTGCAGTAGACACTGCTGCTTTCATATTGTAGGTATTGTGGGGTACGTCATGTGCAGTAGACACTGCTACTTTCATATTGTAGGTATTGTGGGGTACGTCATGTGCAGTAGACACTGCTATTTCATATTGTAAGTATTGTGGGGCACGTCATGTGCAGTAGACACTGCTGCTTTCATATTGTAGGTATTGTGGGGCACGTCATGTGCAGTAGACACTGCTGCTTTCATATTGTAGGTATTGTGGGGCACGTCATGTACAGTAGACACTGCTGCTTTCATATTGTAGGTATTGTGGGGCGTCATGTGCAGTAGACACTGCTGCTTTCATATTGTTCTCCTCCTGATGTAAGTGGAATTATTTGTACTAAATAGGCCTCCATATGATGCCATAATCTCCCTTGGCGCCCATCTCCACGCACTGGAGACCTTCGCTGCCTGTGCCATCCTCCCACTGCAAGCGTCGGCGACCGTCTGTTGTCTACCGTGACCTACCCAGGTGTCTCACACTATCGCTCTACCGGCCCTGGGGTGGTACTTTACCCCGGCCCACCTCAAGAACCCGTGTTGTAAATGTGTGTCCCCGACGGCACAACCAACGGTGCCACGTCCGGCAACCCACGCAAGCGAGGGGAAAGTGGTCGTCGGGTGAGGGTGAGATCAGGGGAGACGGGGGAGGCAGGCGGCACGTCAGCGCTGGAGAGATTGGCAGCCATGATGAAGGGCCAACAACAGCTCGCCGCTCAGCAGGCTGCCAAGGCTGACGACGAGCGCCATTGGTTACAAGAACAGCTCCTGCAACAGCAGTTTCCAGGCCACGGACGGCACGCGTCGCCACCCATCACCGCCCTGCACCTCACAGGCTCACGTCAAACGATTCTTTCCATGAAATTAAGTTGATGAATAGTGCTTGGTCGTACTACGTAGAACTGCTTCGGTTGAAAATGCAGCCACAACCCACACCTCAGGTCCTGTCTCACACGTGACACGAGGGCCAACCTGGCCCGCGCCATCGGGGTTACCAAGGACACCGGCTTGGGTGTGGAAGACATCCTTCACCTTTTCAAGGTTTAACCCGGCGCGAGCACAACGTAGCCTTACGTCGAGTGCGCTTTGATGGACGTCTCTAGCATGAGGGGGAGGCCTTCGTCGACTTCTGCCTCGCCACTAGGGAGCTTGCTGACGATGCAGAGTTGTGTGAACACTGCATAGACGCCCGCCTAGTGAATCCCATCACCTCAGGCATTTAGGATCAAGAATGCCATCGACCCTCCACCTGAATTGTCCGGCGCCCTTCCCTTGTGCCGCAGCGAGGAGTCACCCCACAACACCGAGGCGGACCTGGCAGGCAAGTCAAAGGCTGTTCAGATGTCAAAGCGCCGCCAACGCTCAAGTCGCGCCATCAGCAGTGTGATGGCTGTGGTGCCGCGCTACGTCCTGCATCCTGAAGGACGGGAGAAGCAGTGTCCTTCCTGGGTAGAGAAGTGATCCCATTGTGGCAACACGGGACACTTCAACAAAGCGCGTTGCAAGAAACTGCAGAGTAACGTCTACAGGTCCCCAGCCAACCGTCGCGCGCCCTAAGTCAACGTTAGAATGTTTTTACCTGACGGGACACGTAGAGCGGCTCTGCTGTGCACGCCCGACACCCGCGCAGAAACGACAGCTGCAACAGGCCTGGTCTTGGCGAGTGTGACCTCTCCTCTCCGCAGGACGAGGAGGTTCTCGTGGCAAACAGCAGTAAACTGCCACCTATGGAATCATTCATGGCAGTTCTCACCCTTGGAGAAGTGGCAACCGACAACGCCGTCGACGCATTCCGTGACATAGACGACGTCCTGCTCTCCTGGTATGACGCCTGAGCCCTCAGTATCATCCCTGCTACCTATCCGAAAATGATTTAAGTCGCGCCACAACTGATGCCCGGCCGATGTTATCCCTGATGTCCCCAGCACCGAGAAGTTGGAGGAAGATCACCAGAAGATTCTGGAAGATTTCAAGGACGACTGGTAGAGCCAGAGGAGTTCCATAGAGGAGCATGACTGCGGACTGTGTCAAACCCGCCCATGAAGATCCACCTGCAGAAGGAGGTGCAGCCCTTTGCACTCCACAACTCCCCGGGCCATCCCCCATGGCCTGGCCAGCAGACACCCAGCAGATGCTAGACAGGGATCGTCCAGCCACTAGGTGACGAGGTATCAGAGTGGTGTCATCTCAAGGTGGTCGCACCGAAATAGAAGAGAGGCAATAGATGAGAGGCGTCCGCATCGCAGTGGACCTCACCAAACTGTACAAGCAAGTTTTGCTACCCATCCATCCTGCCCCAACACCGCCCAACGCCATCATGGCCCCGGGCTTCAAATATTTCGCCGTGATGGATGCGATTTTAGGATAATGGCAGCTTTCGCTAGCAGAGGAGGCGCAGCCGTTCACGACCTTAATCACACCGTGGGGACCTAACATGTTTCTACGTACCCCCATGGGATTCTTGCACCCAGGGGACGAATTTTGCAGACATGGCGCTTCCGATGTGAAGGTGTCAACATCTGTGCCCAGGTCGTGGATGATGTGCTCGGCTGGGATTCGACCTACACAGTTCACCATCTTCAGCGTGTCCAGGACATATTCAACGATGCCGTAACCAGGACATAACCATGAACCGCAGCTAGTTGGTGTATGCCTGCCAGTCTGCCGAGTTCTGTGGGTATGGCATCACAGCCGAAGGTGAGGTGAGTGCCATTGCGGATTTCCCCACCCTCGCCAACAGCACGGACCTCAGGTCATTCACGGGTCTCGTGAACCAGCTAGCAGACTTCACCCGAGCATGGCAGTAGCGGCAGACACCCTCCACGTCCTTGCCAGCCTCAGGAATGATTTCAAGCCGCAAGCCCTGGCCTTGACTTCAGTTCTTGCCCACTTCAGTCCCGACCTTCCTACAGTTCCACAGGGAGACACCTCGTCTGTGTGGCTTACATCCCTCCACAGCGCCACTGAGACAAGTGGCGGCTGGTGTAGTGTGGCTGTCGTGTTCTTTGCGACGCTGAGACAAGATGTGCCATTGTGGAGTTAGGACACGTGCCCGCTGTGTGGGCCATGAAGTGCCGCCTGTACCTGCTGGGTCTACCACATTTCGATCTCCTCATTGATCATAAGTTGTTGGTGCCCAACGGCTACACACTGGATGCTGTGGAGAACCCGCGTCTCCAGCGTCTGAAGGAGAAGACGAAGCAGTTTTCCTTCCGGAAAGTGTGGCGTAAGGGGAAGGAGCATGCAATCCCCGACGCGCTCTCCCGCGCACCTGTGGATGAGCCGACCCCGGCAGACCTCGAGGCAGAGGCGGACGTCACCTTACGTAGCCGCATGATGGCCAGAGCAGTGGACGTGTCGTCACCTTCCCTTCCCCATCACCTCTGTGACTCGTCATCCAGTAGATACGTACAGCTGCCACCCAGGACGACACCTACCGTCAACTCTACGACGCCGTTGTTACAGGCTTTGCCACGCACAGCAGCGCTACGGGACTTGTGGATAATACGAGACAGCCTGGCTACTGACGAAGATCTCTGTCTCCATGGCGCTGGACTCATCATCCCCGTTTTGTCCCTCCTTTACGACTCTCACCGAGGCGTAGAAGCCACAAAGGGCCGCGCCCGGCAGATGGTGTGGTGGTTTGGCATCACGAATGACATCGTGAACACCGTGCGCCTCCGTCCCGACCTTTCGAGGACGTCTCTGTTGACCTGTTCTCCCACGCAGGAAAGGAATTTCTGCTGTACGCCGATCGTCTGTCTGGATAGCCCCACGTTGGTCAGTACGGAAGGGACGCCACATCACGCACCATCAAGCTTCTCCGTAGCTTTTTCGGTAATGTGAACGTACATGTCCGTCTCCGCACGGATGGTGACCTGACCTCAGTTCTCCAGCTCTGAATTTCGTGCTTTCCTCAAGGGTTGGGGCCTGACTCGTCTCATGATCGCAGTACCCGCAAACCATCGGTTATGCAGAGGACTGTGTGAAGCAGGTGAAGCACCTCATCATCAAGACCACCAGTAATGACTGCCTGGATGATGACGACTTCGACCGAGGACTGACGGAGATACACAACACACTCCACCGAGATGGCCGGTCACTCGCTGCGTACAGCCAGGCCAGCACACCGTCGCTCCTCCGCTCCCGAGTGGCAGGACACAGTGTGATGCACGACAACTTACACTGCAGCAGAAGGCGGGGGAGTACTATAAGCAGCACCGGCCGCTCCCTGCCTCTCCTCAAGCTTAGTGAACCTATCCTCATCCAAGATCCCGTCGCTACCGGGAGTGCCGCATCAAGCTCCCCAGTGGTAGGCTGTGTAGGAGAAACCGCCGTTTCTTGAGGCCACATTACACTCCCCTCACTGCCATCCCCGCTACCTTGCCAGTCAGCATTACCGTCCCAAACCCGCCCACCTCCTCCTTACATGCCAGCGATGAAGGGACGACATCAGCCCGTGTGGGAGGCAAGCATAAAGCTCAGTTTTTCCTACATCCCTTCACCACCCAGACGCAGCCACCGCGGACGTAAGCCGGTGGAACGCCAGGACATCTATGTCTCCTGCTTGGACTCCCCCACAAGAGAGATAGAGTAAGTTTATATGAAGTATTTTCATTGATCACATTATGTCTTATGAATCCCCCCAGCATGTTAATGGTGTAATGTATTACGCTCGTCTCCCGCTTGGTATGAACGAGCGTCATGCACTCTGTCGGCAGAAGCGATAATTTCTCGGGCGATCAACGGGGTCCTCCGTGTTCTGTCTCGTTTGTGCATCTATCGTGTTTGTATTCACATAGGTGTCACGTCTTCACCAGTATCCTTGTTTCACCATTCCCACAGTTCCTGCCATATATGTTGTGCTGTCCCCTTACCCAAGCATGTACCAGTAGTGTAAAGTCGTTGATTTCGTCTGGTATTTTCGATGTGTGGGTATTTTTCGTATGTCTCAGTCCCATGTGCTGCAGATAAGTGTGCTAGAACTAGATCGACAGATAATCTCAGAGCTGTTGCAGGGGACAATCCTAATTATGGTACAAATATCAGAATTGTTAGAATGATGTACTTAGCTTATATTAGGTCTGCAGTAGACTACCACGCACCAGTTTTGGTGGTATACAACAGCAAAGGTATGGACACAGCGGAGAGCCCTACTTTCTACCCTCTGTAACTTCAGTATGTGTGATTTGGAGGCGAGATGTGAGGGTGCTAGGGAGTAAGGCAACAGGGGAAAGGCCCCATAGCCTTGTATCTCCGGTAGGTGCCAGGATCTTTTATTTATGTTCTATCACCGAGCCTCGTCATGTTAGTGTGCCGCCCTGGCAGGATCTTAAAGCCCCGGTGTGTGTGTGTGTGTGTGATCCACTTACGTGTGGCCCCCGTGAGACTCTCGCAGATCAAGAGGGATGGACTACGTCGGTCGTGCTCGCTGAGGAAGTCTTGTGCCAGGTCGGAGCCTCGCCACATACACCCCACACCATGCATACTTTCAACATGTTTCGTAATCCCTTGAGCACGAGTGTACGACCTTTGAGTACGACGGTATGGCCCTTGATCACTAATATACGACCACTGAACACGACTGTATAACCCTTGAGCACGACGGATATGACCCTTGAGCACGACGGTATGACCCTTGAGCACTAATGTACGACTCTTAAGCACGACTGTACGACTCAAGTACGACGGTATGATCTTGAGCACAAGTGTACGACACTTGAATACGACTGTATGACCCTTGAGCACAACGATATGACCCTTGAGTACTGGTGTACGACTCTTGAGCACGACTGTATAACCCTTGAGTACGACGGTATGAACCTTGAGCACTAATATACGACTCTTAAGCACGACTGTACGACTCAAGGACGACGGTATGACACGAGCACGATAGATCAACCCTTGAACACGACTGTACGACCCTTAAACGAGACTTTGCGACGCGAGCACGACTGTACGAGCCTTGAGAATGACGGTACGACCCTTATGTACTAATTTACGACCCTTGAGCCCGATTGTACGAGCCTTGAGAACTAAGGTGTGACCCTTGAGCACGACTGCACGACCCTTGAAGACGGAGGTATGACCCTTGAGCACGACTGTACGACCCCTGAGAATACGGTATGACACTTGAGCACGACTGTACGTCTCGAGCGCGACTGTACGACTCGAGCACGACTACACGGCCCTTGAGCACGACTGTTTTACCTTTGAGCACAACTGTACGACCCTTGAGCACGACAATACGACTCTTGAGGACGACGGTATGACACACGAGCACGACTTTGCGTCCATTGAGCACGACTGTACGACCCTTGAGCATGACTGTGCGATGCTCGAGCACGACTGTACGATGCTCGAGCATGACTATATGATCCTTGAGCACGACCGTACGACCCTCGAGTGCTATTGTACGACCATTTAGCACTATTGTATGACCCTTGAACACTGTTGTGCGACCCTTGAGCACGACGGTAGAACCTTTGAAGACGACTGACTGTACAACTCTTGTGCACGACCCTTGAGCACGACGGTACGACCCTTGAGCACGACTGTACGACCCTTGAGCACGACTGTACGACCTTTAGTATGACTACACGACCTTGAGCACGATGATACGACCCTTGAGAACAACTCGACGACCCTTGAGCACGACTGTACTACCTTTGAGCACAACCGTACGTTTTTTGAGCACGACTGCATGACCCTTCAGCACACCTGTACGACCCTTCAACGCGAAGTGCGATCCTTCAACACGACTGTACGACCCTTGAGTACGACTGTACGACCCTTGAGCACGACTGTACGGCCCTTGAGCACGACTGTATGACCTTCAGAGCGACTGTACGACCCTTGAGCACGACTGTACGGCCCTTGAGCACGACTGTACGACCTTCAGAGCGACTGTACGACCCTTGAGCACGACTGCACGACCCTTCAGAGCGACTGTACGACCCTTGAGCACGACTGTACGACCCTTGAGCACGACTGTACGACCCTTGAGCACGACTGCACGACCCTTCAGAGCGACTGTACGACCCTTGAGCACGACTGTACGACCCTTGAGCACGACTGCACGACCCTTCAGAGCGACTGTACGACCCTTGAGCACGACTGTACGACCCTTGAGCACGACTGCACGACCCTTCAGAGCGACTGTACGACCCTTGAGCACGACTGTACGACCCTTGAGCACGACTGCACGACCCTTCAGAGCGACTGTACAACCCTTGAGCACGACTGTACGACCCTTGAGTACGACTGTACGACTCCTGAGTTGGACACTATTGATCGTCCTTGGGTAGGATGGCCTCTCCTAACCATCACAGCCGATGGTCGTAGCGTAATGATCGGAGGGATTTACGCTCGTCACATATTCCGTAGTTTACCCCATGAAGGTTAACCAGGTACTGGTGTGTGTGTGTGTGTGTGTGTGTGTGTGTTACTAGCAGGTCACGTAGGGAAAGTCACAATTACCGACCCATTCACTTGTGGCGTAAGAATGTAAATAATAATACCGCATGCGGGTGGAATTCCACTGGAGTTGTTGCAAACGACAAAGATTGTCGACGATATGTTGCAAACGATAGAGATTGTCGACGATATGTTGCAAACGATAGAGATTGTCGACGATATGTTGCAAACGATAGAGATTGTCGACGATATGTTGCAAACGATAGAGATTGTCGACGATATGTTGCAAACGATAGAGATTGTCGACGATATGTTGCAAACGACAAAGATTGTCGACGATATGTTGCAAACGATTGAGATTGTCGACGATATGTTGCAAACGATTGAGATTGTCGACGATATGTTGCAAACGATTGAGATTGTCGACGATATGTTGCAAACGACAAAGATTGTCGACGATATGTTGCAAACGATAGAGATTGTCGACGATATGTTGCAAACGACAAAGATTGTCGACGATATGTTGCAAACGATTGAGATTGTCGACGATATGTTGCAAACGATTGAGATTGTCGACGATATGTTGCAAACGATAGAGATTGTCGACGATATGTTGCAAACGATAGAGATTGTCGACGATATGTTGCAAACGATAGAGATTGTCGACGATATGTTGCAAACGATAGATTGTCGACGATATGTTGCAAACGACAAAGATTGTCGACGATATGTTGCAAACGATTGAGATTGTCGACGATATGTTGCAAACGACAAAGATTGTCGACGATATGTTGCAAACGATAGAGATTGTCGACGATATGTTGCAAACGATAGAGATTGTCGACGATATGTTGCAAACGATAGAGATTGTCGACGATATGTTGCAAACGATTGAGATTGTCGACGATATGTTGCAAACGATTGAGATTGTCGACGATATGTTGCAAACGATAGAGATTGTCGACGATATGTTGCAAACGATAGAGATTGTCGACGATATGTTGCAAACGATAGAGATTGTCGACGATATGTTGCAAACGACAAAGATTGTCGACGATATGTTGCAAACGATAGAGATTGTCGACGATATGTTGCAAACGATAGAGATTGTCGACGATATGTGCAAACGATAGAGATTGTCGACGATTGTTGCAAACGATAGAGATTGTCGACGATATGTTGCAAACGAAAAGAGATTGTCGACGATATGTTGCAAAACGATTAGAGATTGTCGACGAGTAGTTGTAATCGATAGAGATTGTCGACGATATTGTTGCAAACGATAGAGATTGTCGACGATATGTTGCAAACGCATAGAGATTGTCGACGATATGTTGCAAAGACGATAGAGATTGTCGACGATATGTTCAAACGATAGAGATTGTCGACGAGTATGTTGCAAACGATAGAGATTGTCGACGATATGTTGCAAACGATAGAGATTGTCGACAGTATGTTGCAAACGATAGAGATTGTCGACGATATGTTGCAAACGATAGAGATTGTCGACGATATGTTGCAAACGATAGAGATTGTCGACGATATGTTGTAAACGATAGAGATTGTCGACGATATGTTGCAAACGATAGAGATTGTCGACGATATGTTGTAAACGATAGAGATTGTCGACGATATGTTGCAAACGATAGAGATTGTCGACGATATGTTGCAAACGATAGAGACTGTCGACGATATGTTGCAAACGATAGAGATTGTCGACGATATGTTGCAAACGATAGAGATTGTCGACGATATGTTGTAAACGATAGAGATTGTCGACGATATATTGCAAACGATAGAGATTGTCGACGATATGTTGTAAACGATAGAGATTGTCGACGATATGTTGCAAACGATTGAGATTGTCGACGATATGTTGCAAACGATAGAGATTGTCGACGATATGGTCGCCTTGTTCCCATAGTATTGTAAAATATCGATTTCTGGCGACATTTCGTGTCATTTGCCATGAATGATATATTGATTTCATATACCCTTTTTCGAGTGGAATGACGGTAAAATGGGGCTACCAATAATTATCAGGAAATTCACCTCAGTCATGTTGACCAAACTTAACTGAGAAAACCCCGAGTTGTATTGATCGTTTCGAAATTCATCAGACCAGTCCGGAAAGATCATTATATTTTGTGTATCTGGTGTATGTTGTCAGCTGGAAAACCTTACAGGAGAATGATGAACGCTTCTGGAAATGACCGGAAGGAAAGAGGAAGTTGCTGACGCCTGTGGTGAAGTATTAGAGGAAGACGTGCGTGTCTCACCTGGGGTGTGACACGGAAAGACTCGCGTTCGTGAGCAAACACGAACACGGATGAGGAGCGTTCGAGCACAGATGTGACAAACACGTTCGTGCGGAAATAGCAAATTGATATTGACGTTTGTAAAGATATATCGACAATATTTTCGTAACTCCATAACTGAAGGGGAAAAAATTACAACGCGAGGTATATGACCAAACAAAATAGAAACGTTTTCATAAATTTATCAAGAAAAAAATAAATTATCATATGGATTCATTTCAGCGAAAGATGTGTATAAGATGTAGTGCAGGTGATGTCAGAGTCGAAGACGCTTTTAAGGATGAACCGTTTGTACGTATGTTTTGGAGTCGAAGGACGTCTAGAGCAACCACTAGTACTACGCAGTGTTCACACTGGCTTACGGATGTTCACAGTGGGCCCTAGGTTTTCACGGTGGCTCATGAGTGTTCACAGTGGCCCATGGGTGTTCAGTTTGGTCTGTGCGTATTCAGTGTCCCATGGGTTCTCACAGTGGTCCAGGGATGTTCACAGTGCCTCATGGGTGTTCACAGTGGTCTATAGGAGTTTACAGTTGGCCATATATATATATATATATATATATATATATATATATATATATATATATATATATATATATATATATATGGCGAATAGTATGAAAAAAATATATATATATATATATATATATATATATATATATATATATATATATATATATATATATATATATATTCGCCATTTCCCGCGCTAGCGAGGTAGCGATAAGAACAGAGGACTGTGCCTTAGAGGGAATATCCTCACTTGGCCTCCTTCTCTGTTCTTCTTTTGGAAAATTAAAAACGAGAGTGGAGGATTTCCAGCCCACCCGCTCCCTTCCCTTTTAGTTCGAAGTATTCTTTCTCCCCTATCCCCAGAGATAATATATATATATATATATATATATATATATATATATATATATATATATATATATATATATATATATATATATATTCTCCATTGGTTCTCGTATGTTTACGTAATCATGTAATAGAACTGTGTTGGTGCAACAAAAAGATACTTTTGACTGCATGACATCTGTCACTGTAAATGTTACAGCTTTTCTTCTGCAATGCGTATCATGTGCGTGTCTTTTAACGTTTTGAGCGATAAGCAGTACACATCGACCCTCGGGCAAGACGAGGGGGGGTCAAGTCAAAGGCCAGGCATATACACTGTTGTGTACAGAGGGGCCTCAGAGCCTAAGGTGACGGAATGAAGATCTGCCGGCTGGGTGTTCCACCCTCATATCTAGCAATATTCTCTCTCTCTCTCTCTCTCTCTCTCTCTCTCTCTCTCTCTCTTCCACTCTCAGAGCCGCATTAGAATACATTAAAGTTAAGTTTTCGCTAAGGCTGTGTTCACCTCGGCATCCACCTGCCGCTCGGGATAAAAATGCATTTTAATAACCACGCGGGATGCGCCCAGCCTGAAGTTCTTTCCCGAGCCGCAAATGTAGGATTGTACCGCGAGTGATGTTCCCTTTGACAACATTACTAAAGCGAGTTATTTAAGAAGAAAAAAAAAAACTTTTTTGTGAATATTTCAGTAGAGGAGATGCACTGTGAACTATTTAAACTTTTCATATAGAAACAAAGGATTAAAAGCAGTCTACTTAAAGGACGGAAAATTGTGATAGTGAGTTTTCCACTAAGTTAAGAACTGAGTTCCAGACGAGTTTTAATTAGGCAATTGAAAACTTTTTTGCTATTTTACGGAAATGTGTGTGTGTGTGTGTGTGTGTGTGTGTGTGTGTGTGTGTGTGTGTGTGTGTTTGTTTGTTTGTTTGTTTGTTTATGTGTGTGTGTGTGTGTGTGTGTGTGTGTGTGTGTGTGTGTGTGTGTGTGTGTGTTTGTTTGTTTGTTTGTTTATGTGTGTGTGTGTTTGTTTGTTTGTTTATGTGTGTGTGTGTGTGTGTGTGTGTGTGTGTGTGTGTGTGTGTGTGTGTGTTTGTTTGTTTGTTTGTTTATGTGTGTGTGTGTTTGTTTGTTTGTTTATGTGTGTGTGTGTGTGTGTGTGTGTGTGTGTGTGTGTGTGTGTGTGTGTGTGTGTGTTTGTTTGTTTGTTTGTTTGTTTATGTGTGTGTGTTTGTTTGTTTGTTTGTTTATGTGTGTGTGTGTGTGTGTGTGTGTGTGTGTGTGTGTGTTTGTTTGTTTGTTTGTTTGTTTATGTGTGTGTGTGTGTGTGTGTGTGTGTGTGTGTTTGTTTGTTTGTTTGTTTGTTTGTTTATGTGTGTGTGTGTTTGTTTGTTTGTTTATGTGTGTGTGTGTGTGTGTGTGTGTTTGTTTGTTTGTTTGTTTATGTGTGTGTGTGTGTGTGTGTGTGTGTTTGTTTGTTTGTTTGTTATGTGTGTGTGTGTGTGTTTGTTTGTTTGTTTATGTGTGTGTGTGTGTGTGTGTGTGTGTGTGTGTGTGTGTGTGTGTGTGTAAGGGGTGGGGATGAGAGGGTTGCAATTGGTTACGGGTATACGTTTTTTCATTGTGTACAGAATGTGATGACTGTTTATTAAGGGGTGAGAGTTCTAGTTCCCTGGCCTCAACCTTGTATGTATATGCTGTGTCCTCACCTTACATATATATATATATATATATATATATATATATATATATATATATATATATATATATATATATGAGAGCAAAGGACGTAAAGGGGGGGGGGAGGAATGGGATGTATTTAGGGATGCTTGTGGCATGAGAAAGGTAGGCAGATTAGAAAGGGTAGTGAGTGGTGGGATGAAGAAGTAAGATTGTTAGTGAAAGGGAAGATAGAGGCATTTGGACGATTTTTGCAGGAAAGTAGTGGAAATGACCTTCCCTCCTTGTATTTTATCTTTCTAAAAGGGGGAACAGAAGGAGTCACGCGGGGAGTGCTCATCCTCCTCGAAGGCTCAGAGTGGGGTGTCTAAATGTGTGTGGATGTAACCAAGATGAGAAAAAAGGAGAGGTAGGTAGTATGTTTGAGGAAAGGAACCTGGATGTTCTGGCTCTGAGTGAAACGAAGCTCAAGGGTAAGGGGGAAGAGTGGTTTGGGAATGTCTTGGGAGTAAAGTCGGGGTTTGGTGAGAGGACAAGAGCAAGGGAAGGAGTAGCACTACTCCTGAAACAGGAGTGGTGGGAGTATGTGATAGAGTGTAAGAAAGTAAACTCTAGATTGATATGGGTAAAACTGAAAGTTGATGGAGAGAGATGGGTGATTATTGGTGCATATGCACCTGGGCATGAGAAGAAAGATCATGAGAGGTAAGTGTTTTCGGAGCAGCTGAGTGAGTGTGTTAGTAGTTTTGATGCACGAGACCGGGTTATAGTGATGGGTGATTTGAATGCAAAGGTGAATAATGTGGCAGGTGAGGGAATAATTCGTGTACATGGGGTGTTTAGTGTTGTAAATGGAAATGGTGAAGAGCTTGTAGATTTATGTGCTGAAAAAGGACTGGTGATTGGGAATACCTGGCCAGAGAGCGTTATTAGATTGTGTGTTAATTGATAGGCGCGTGAAAAGGAGACTTTTGGATGTTAAAGTGCTGTGAGGTGCAACTGGAGGGATGTCTGATCATTATCATGTGGAGGGAGAGGTGAAGCTTTGTAGAGGTTTTCAGAAAAGAAGAGAGAATGTTGGGGTAAAGAGAGTGGTGAGAGTAAGTGAGCTTGGGAAGGAGACTTGTGTGAGGAAGTACCAGGAGAGACTGATTACAGAATAGAAAAAGGTGAGAGCAAAGGACGTAAGGGGAGTGGGGGAGGAATGGGATGTATTTAGGGACGTAGCGATAGCTTGCGCAAAAGATGCTTGTGGCATGAGAACCATGGGAGGTGGGTAGATTTGAAAGGGTAGTGAGTGGTGGGATGAAGAAGTAAGATTATTAGTGAACGAGAAGAGAGAGGCATTTGGACGATTTTTGCAGGGAAATAATGCAAATGACTGGGAGACGTTTAAAAGAAAGAGGCAGGAGGTCAAGAGAAAGGTGCAACAGGTGAAAAAGAGGTTAAATGAGAGTTTGGGTGAGAGAGTATCATTAAGTTTTAGGGAGAATAAAAAGTTGTTTTGGAAGGAGGTAAATAAAGTGCGTAAGACAAGGGAGCAAAAGGGAACATCAGTGAAGGTGGCTAATGGGGAGGTGAAAAGACGTAGTGGCGATGTGAGAAGGAGGTGGAGTGAGTATTTTGAAGGTTTGTTGAATGTGTTTGATGATAGAGTGGCAGATATAGGGTGTTTTGGTCGAAGTGGTGTGCAAAGTGAGAGGGTTGGGGAGAATGAAGGCTTTACGAAAGATGAAAGCCGTCAAGGCAGCGGGTTTAATTGGTATTGCAGTGGAATTTATTAAAAAAGGGGGTGACTGTATTGTTGACTGGTTGGTAAGGTTATTTAACGTATGTATGACTCATGGTGATGTGCCTGAGGATTGGCGGAATGCTTGCATAGTGTCATTGTACAAAGGCAAAGGGGATAAAGGTGAGTGCTCAAATTACAGAGGTATAAGTTCGTTGAGTATTCTTAGGAAATTATATGGGAGGGTATAGTTTGAGAAGGTGAAGGCATGTACAGAGCATCAGATTGGGGAAGAGCAGTGTAGTTTCAGAAGTGGTAAAGGATGTGTGGATCAGATGTTTGATTTGAAGAATGTATGTGAGAAATAATTAGAAAAGCAAATGGATTTGTATGTAGCATTTATGGATCTGGAGAAGGCATATGATAGAGTTAATAGAGATGCTCTGTGTAAGGTATTAAGAATATATGTTGTGGGAGGAAAGTTGTTAGAAGCAGTGAAAAGTTTTTATCGAGGATGTAAGGCATGTGTACGTGTAGGAAGAAAGGAAAGTGATTGGTTCATAGTAAATGTTAGTTTGCGGCAGGGGTGCGTGATGTCTCCGTGGTTGCTTAATTTGTTTATGGATGGGGTTGTTAGGGAGGTGAATGCAAGAGTTTTGGAGAGAGGGGCAAGTATGCAGTCTGTTTTGGATGAGAGAGCTTGGGAAGTGAGTCAGTTGTTGTTCGCTGATGATACAGCGCTGGTGGCTGATTCATGTGAGAAACTGCAGAGGCTGGTGACTAAGTTTGGTAAAGTGTGTGAAAGAAAAAAGGTGAGAGTAAATGTGAATAAGAGCAAGGTTATAAGGTACAGTAGGGTTGAGGGACAAGTCAATTGGGAGGTGAAGTGTTTTAGGTATCTGGGAGTTGATTTAGCAGCGTGTGGAACCATGGAAGCGGAAGTGAGTCATAGGGTGGGGGAGGGGGCGAAAGTTCTTTCTGGGAGCGTTGAAAAATGTGTGGAAGGAGAGAACGTTATTTCGGAAAGCATAAATAGGTATGTTTGAAGGAATTGTGGTTCCGACAATGTTATATGGTTGCGAGGCGTGGGCTATAGATAGAGTTCTGCGGAGGAGGGTGGAAGTGTTGGAAATGAGATGTCTGAGGACAATATGTTGTGTGAGGTGGTTTGATCGAGTAAGTAATGAAAGGGTAAGAGAGATGTCTGGTAATAAAAAGAGTGTGGTTGAAAGAGCAGAAGAGGGTGTTTTGAAATTGAAATTTGGTTACACGGAGATAATGAGTGAGGAAAGATTGACAAAGAGGATATATGTGTCAGAGGTGGAGGGAACGAGGAGAAGTGGGAGACCAAATTGGAGGTGGAAAGATAGAGTGAAAAAGATTTTGAGTGATCGGCGTACTGAACATGCAGGAAGGTGAAAGCGTTAGCGAGGTAGCGCAAGGAAACAGACGAAAGAATGGCCCAACCCACCCACCTACACATGTATATACATACACGTCCAGACACGCAGATATACGTACCTATACATCTCAACGTATATATATATATATATATATATATATATACACACAGACATATACATATATACACATGTACATGATTCATACTGTCTACCCTTATTCTCATTCCTGTCGCCACCCAGCCACACATGAAATGACAACCCCCTCCCCCCGCATGTGCGCGAGGTAGCGCTAGGAGAAGACAGCAAAGGCCACATTCGTTCACACTCAGTCTCTAGGTTTCATGTATTATGCACCGAAACCACAGCTCCCTTTCCACATCCAGGCCCCACAGAACTTAACATGGTTTACCCCAGACGCTTCACATGCCCTGGTTCAGTCCATTGACAGCACGTCGACCCCGGTATACCACAACGTTCCAATTCACTCTATTCCTTGCACGCCTTTCACCTTCCTGCATGTTCAGGCCCCGATCATTCAAAATCTTTTTCACTCCATCTTTGCACCTCCAATTTGGTCTCCCACATCTCCTCCTTCCCTCCACCTCTGACTCATATATCGTCTTGGTCAATCTTTCCTCACTCATTCTCTCCATGTGACCAAACAATTTCAAAACACCCTCTTCAGCTCTCTCAACCACTTTCTTTCTATTACCACACATCTCTCTTACCCTTTCATTACTTACTCGATCAAACCACCTCACACCATATACTGTCCTCAATTATCTCATTTCCAGCACATCCACCTTCCGCACAACAATATCCATAGCCTACGCCTCGCAACCATATAACATTGTTGGAACCACTATTCCTTCAGACGTACCCATTTTTGCGTTCCAAGATAACGTTCTCGACTTCCACACATTTTTCAACGCTCCTAAAACTTTCGCCCCCTCCCCCACCCTATGATTCACTTCCGCTTCCATGGTTCCATCCGCTGCCAAATCCACTCCCAGATATCTAAAACACTTCACTTCCTCCAGTTTTTCTCCATTCAAACTTACCTCCCAATTGATTTGTCCCTCAACCCCACTGCACCTAATAACCTTCCTCTTATTCACATTTACTCTCAGCTTTCTTCTTTCACATACTTTACCAGACTCAGTCATCAGCTTCTGCAGTTTCTCACCCGAATCAGCCACCAGCGCTGTATCACCAGCGAACAACAACTGACTAACTTCCCAAGCTCTCTCATCCCCAACAGATTGCATACTTGCCCCTCTTTCCAAAACTCTTGCATTCACCTCCCTAGCAACCCTATCCATAAACAAATATATATATATATATATATATATATATATATATATATATATATATATATATATGTATATATATATATATATATATATATATATATATATATATATAGATATATATATATAATTGGTATACGCAGGAAGCAGGTTTTCTCTAATGCACATAGAATTCAGTGCGACAGCATATTTAGAGGTATTTATCTATCTTATATTCTCTGATTTTCTCAGTATTATTGTACAGTTAGGTGGGTGCTCAAACATCAGTTGTCCGTAGTTCTTCATTTATCACTTTCAAGCTTTCGCCTACACAGGGGCATCATCAGGAATCTACAGAAAGAGAAAAAAACTGCTTCTTAAATCTAGGAAATGATATGGAAAACGCAAAAGAAACACTGTATCACTGAAAAATACAGCACTTTAGCACATGAAAGTATGGGAAAACACTAAAAGCGAAACATTTAACAAAATCCAGAAGGGCAGCATGAGTAACATTCTGAATACAATGTATAGAAACAGAAATATAGAAAAACTTAGTTGAACAATATTACACGAGGTAGGGATATAGAAAACCCATCACTGAACACACTGAGTAGGTCAGGCGAGATCCTGACTGTCCAGATTCGGAGCTGAGGTCAGGATGGGCTCGTCTGACCCTCTCTAACCTTCGCAGCCAGGGATCGTGTTCCTGCTGTACAAGGATGGCTGACTTGGTAGCTTGTGGCGGGTCAATGACGTGTCCCATCCGTCTACTTCTTGTTGGCAGGTCATCAAAGAGCTATATGGCGGTGGTCCTGTTTGTCTGGATGTTGATGACACATGCTCTCTCATTCAAATGTGAATGGCTTCTCATTTCTGTAGTTTCCTCCAAACACTGGAGCCAGTAATGATTGTGGTGTTATTCACTATAATCTCCCTCGTTAGTGTCGTTCCATGCATTTGTTCATGAGGTTTGATTCCACCTTCTTGTAAGTGGCCCGAGAGGCAGGGGCTCAGGGTGCAGGTTGTATGACCAATGCAGTTTATGTGGTGGGGCTGACAGTCTCCATGATTGCACTGGTATTCATATACCACATCGGTACGATTCATACTTCCAGAGTGACCTACCATATTGTTGTTCATTACGAGCGAACATGGTTTCGGATTGGTGTAGTATATTATCAGACTGATATTCTTATCTTCACCAATCGCCTCGCAGTTTCTGGACACAATATCTCGCGCGACCTTCTCGTCCTTTCGACATGTTGTCGCAAATGTGTTCCTGTAGTAAACTTTAATGCTGTCACGTTGGGGTTGTCTGTTTCCCAGGAGATGTTGCTCCAGCATGTTCTTCACAATGATATAGAATTCAGTATTTGAATATCCATTTTGATTAACATATGCTGGACACGTCGAAGTTCTTGGTGAAGTTGCCAGGTTGAGGACACCTTGATCGCTCTCCTCACGTATGCACGAATGACACTCCTCTTGTAATTGTGAGTTCATCCACGTATTGCATTCATGCATTTACCCTGGTTGGTGGGCTTCCTGTAAACGTTGTTGAGGAAAGATCCTGTTGTGGCACCCAGCACATAACTTGCAAGAAAGGAATCTTACTGTTGTTATTCAGGTCAGCTGGAAATCTTAAGCCTGAAGTTTCTTGAGACTCGGTTACGAAGGTTTTCCAGTGAGTTGAAGTTATGGACGGAGATAAAAGTGTATTCGATATATCTGCAGTAAATCTGGGGCGTCATGCTCTCAGGTCGTAGCACTGTAGTTTCGACATATGATATAAATGCCTGCGTAAAGAGAACCCTCAGGGGGGACCCCATGGCTTTTCCGTTCACCTGCCGATAAAGGTTGCCTCGCGGACATCTGAAAGGTGCTTCCATGGCCGATCATCTCCCAAGTTCCTTCACCTACTTGCAGTGTAGCCAAGAAGCTAAACCATTTGATCTCTCCGTACATCCCGACAACTTACTCCCTACAGTCGACTGAAGAGTTTATTGACATCCCTAGGAATAAAGAACCACCTAGCATCACAGCTCCCCTGGATGTGGAGTCCCTCTTCACAAATGTCCCAGTAGAGAGGACATCAGACGTCATCCTGGATAATGTTTACCAACACCATGTCTTACCTCCACAGAAGATGTCCAGAAATATATGAAGAGGAATGTGACATTCTGTGGTGTTACCCGAGTATATAAGAGGCGGTGAGGTCAGGTCTGTAAGGGGTAGCTATTCCCAGAGGGAATTAAGAGACGTTGAAGCCGAATGTCGCCACCTTGAGACCTTTCTCCTGGTGGTGGACTTGAGGTAAAGTCCGTCAGAGCGGCGCTTCTTATGGAAAGGGTCATGTCATATATAATTCCTGGGGATAGCTGTAGATCTGCTGCCGCCGACATCGAGTGTGGGTGTCAGGGATTAATATTGCAGGTGCAGAGGTGTAGGATGGCCACCAAACAATTGGTTGCGAGGATTATTAGGATTATTAGGCCACGTCATTAAGGTGGCCTTGGGTCACTGCAGTGCGATCTTTCCACTGCTTGACATTCCTGGCTTCTCAACAGCATTGGTGGGGAGGTTCCGTACCTTTTGCCATATTCAGTGTCTCCCGTTTTTTGTGCAATGACTGATTCTATGTATGTACGTATGTATATGGCCGTAGACATGAATGAAGGTGTTACCGGACTCCACCTCCAAGGGGGCAAGAACGTGAGTGAAAAGTCTCCTTCCCCGAGGTTATATCAATCTTAATTTCTTGAAAAGGCGTACAGTCTCTTGAATAACTTCTTACTTCAAAGGAGTCCATCTTTTCCCCGCTACTGAATGTAGCGCAGCTGCAAAGCTGCAGGAGCCCCGTAATAGGGGACCATTGGGTTTTATAATGAACGAGATATCTGAGCATGCAATTATATATCTATATGTGTATGTGTGTATGTAGGTAAGTATGTGGGTATCCTTTCGTGTGCAAGATTACGTATTTATGACTCGTATTGTGCTGACGTATTTGGGAATGAACTCTTATGTTCACGACCCTTCTTAACAGTGCCCCTCTCTCGTGCACACCTCTGAATCTTGTAATGCTACTCACATCTTCCCTCACGCGTCTGTTACTCTTTTGCTACAGAAAGGATTCCTCTCACTCTTGAACCTTCTGCTTAGTTCTTCGTTGTGTGCTGTTATTACCGAATATCATATGACTTCAGACACTTAATATTAAGATCTTGGTGTCATCCTAGGTTTATCTATGTATCATATCTTCTATTACCTTTTTTTTTTTTTCCAAAGTAGACATATCAAAGGCTCCCCTCCTCTCTATTTAACTCGCTTACGTCTGTGACCATTTTCGCAGCATTCCTTTGGATTTTCTCTCGTACCTCAGAGTTTGCTCTTTAAAGGGAGACCAAACTTTTGGGTCATACACAAGTTTGTGTCGAGTGTACGTCCTTTATACCCTCGTTAGCTTCTCACTCTCAATATACTTAGAGGGAAATGTACCTTATCCCCTCCTCACGATCCTTACTGGAAGTTCTGGTAATCAGTTCACCTGATGTCAGCTCACAAGTTCCCGTACACAACAAAACTCTTGCAACTTGTTTCCCTCGATCTGCTAGCTGTAGTCTCGTGTATTTATTACCTTTCACACACTAACTGTATGTCTGACCAGTGCAAAGATTCTACCTTAGTCTTTCCGCAATGTTTTGCACTTTCTTTCTTGGCCATCTTTCGGCATCGTTAGCAAACTTTTTCCGAAGTACGATTCAGTCATGCCTGGCGAGGCATCGAGGTTGACCAGAAAAAGTAATGGTTCAAGAAATAAGGTTTTGAGGGACCCCACTTACCACCCTTCCCTTGCTGGAAATGGCTCGTTAGCAAGTGGCCTTGCGGGAGGTCACAACGAAACCCCACACATTTGCAATGCCTCCCAGATTTTGATCATTTGTGTCACCATTAATGAGTTGAGGTGCATTGCAGTTTGATGGGTAAGGAAAAATGAAGTTGGAATGGAAATTGTTGGAGTTGGTGATAGGTTAGGAAAAAGTGAAATTGAAATTGAAATTGTTGGAGTTGCTTGTAGATCATGTTAGAAAATAGTGAAATTGGAAAAGAAATTGTTGAAGTTGTTAACAGGTCATGGTACATATTAAATCGATCCCGGACGAACGTCTTGCCCAGGGCTCCAACAAGCCTAAGACCCAACATTGGCTCCTCTGACATGTCTTCCACAAGGTCTGTGTTGCCCTCGTTGTCCATGGTTTATGTAGGCCGCCTCTGACCCCAGCTCGGAGGTGTACTTTCATTTATTGATCCTGTAAGGGTGACTAAGTCAAAGGCTTCCTGGAATTCCAAAAAAAAAAAAGAAAAAAAAAAGATACACCATCAACATACCTAAACCTTTCTTTCCTTGAGGATGTAGTGCACCGCCTGGTAGAAACATGGTAGATCTGTTGCACATGAACTTCTCTTAAAGTCCAAAAGTCGTCCCTCACATAAGTAGATTCTGCTTCTCACAGAATCCCATATGTTTCGTCTCAGTGTCCAGCAGATCACGTTCGTCTGTTTCAGTAATGACCTGTTTTTGAGGAAGAGAGTTCTGCATTTCGTGGGGCGCCCCACCTCTGTTATCACACAGCTCTCTGTGTCAACTTTTCGTATACTATTAGGATTCACAATTTTATGTCCTACCACCTTATTCCATTCCTCCACTACTCTGATACTTCAAAAAGTATCCCTTTACATCTTGGCTGACACATTTCTTTGTAAGTTTTTGTTATGGCTTCTGTTTGATCTGTCTTTGGTGAACCGTTCACGGGCGACATCAAGCTGGTTTGGAAATATGAAACTCTTCTCTCTTCCATATTGGACAACTTCATGGCTTCATAAACTCTCATCGCACCTCAGCTCTGTTAATATGGGCACCATCTTTGTTGCCCTCACTTGGCTATCTTTATTATTTTGTTGTTGTTAGTTTTTTTGTGTGGAATTATTACTTGTGTGTTACGGGAACGGGAGAGTTTTACACTCGTGTTACCCGGTCTCTTAACCTTGCATGTATGTACCATGTCATTACTCCTGGGTGTGTCAGTACACACACACACACACACACACACACACACACACACACACACACATCCCAGCCCAAACCAGGTACCCATTTATTGAGCAGCTCGGAGGGCAAGTTGAACACCTGCGTTGGGTGTGGGCCAAGTACCGCGCTAAGGATTGGAACGCATGCGGGCTGGCCCTCTGCTGGCCCACGGTCAGCAACGCTAACAAGCACACCACGGAGGCCCGTGTGTGTGTGTGTGTGTGTGTGTGTGTGTGTGTGATCACCTGAACAAACACCGAAGTAATGTCTATACAAGACTGAGTGGGAACCCAGCCGTGTGAGGTTCAGGGAAAGTGGCATGGTTGACAAGTCGAATACCTAATAATCATGAAATCATGTATACATACATGTATACATACATGTATGTATATACACAGATGCACAAACAGAACCACACGCTTGTTTTAACTTATTCACAAACATGAACATAAAAAAACACGCACAAACACAAGCTAAATGCAAATCCAGACACTGAATATGTAAATCCAGACACATATATACGTATAAACATTGCCAGAGTCACACACCCACATCAACTTACATGTATAAATACACGAACAAAAAACTATTCCTCACGTAAGCATATAGACCTTCACACACACACACACACACACACACACACACACACACACACACACACACACACACACACACACACACACACACCGTGCCTCCGTCATCAAGAAGGTGAGGCAGTATTCGGTAGGAACTGCGTCACAGTGACTAGTGTGGCACCGTTGGCATCCTGAGAGGTGGAGAGAGAGAGAGAGAGAGAGAGAGAGAGAGAGAGAGAGAGAGAGAGAGAGAGAGAGAGAGAGAGAGAAGAGGGTTTGCGATCTTCGTCTCTTTTAGAATTCTTTATTCTCTCTCTCTCTCTCTCTCTCTCTCTCTCTCTCTCTCTCTCTCTCTCTCTCTCTCTCTCCTGAGAAGCTCCACCTTATCGTTAATTGATGACAAGCTTCCTACCTCTGCACACATTTTAGGTTTATTTTTTTATTTCATTTACATTTGATTAATTTATGTATTTTTTTTTTTTTTTCATTTCCTTCGACCATTTTTTTTTCTCGTGTTTTAAGGGCCAGGCCTGTATGAGATGTCTTTCTCCTGACACAGCTTGTATTCATATGAAATTGATAAATGCTAATACCTCTTAACCAAAAATGACAAAAGAAAAATAAGCCTCGAAATTGATTTGAGAATAAAAGTTAAAAGAAACAAAAAGGTTTACTAAATGCGTAGCTGCACTGGTTTGAAAATTCACAGAAATGAGAGATTTTGTTAGAATGAATAAAGTGATTCGTGGAATATAGTGTTTCAGAGGAATTCAAACAGCAACAGATCTTTGGGTCCTTTCGAGGCTGTTTAGTGATTGTGGATAACATCAGAAACTCCCAGGTTAGCGTGGTAAAAGTTAGAAGGTATACAGATGATTTAAGGAGGATAATCCGCAAATTGTCATTGTGATTAAGGAGGCGCAAATAATGTAAGTCATAACATTGAAACGAAATTGTTATCAAGTCTATTGTTAAACGCATCTGCTGTACTGATTTCAACCACTGTAATTGGGACATCATTCCATATGTTGGTCAATCTTGCTGAAGCAAAACCTGCTTCGCTTTGAGGTAAAACGTTTTTGCTCACGAGTTTGTATCCATTAATGCAAGTGAAATTAGACGAATCAAGTCTTAAGTAACATTATAGATTAAGATGATCAAAGCCTTTGATGATTTTGAATACTTGTATTAGATCACATCTTTAACTTCTCTTTTTCCAAACTAATTTGATTCAGGTTGTTTAATCAGCTCTCATAGGATTTGTTTCTCAATCCGGATATCATGTTCGGAGCTCGACGCTACATTTTCTACATTCTCTCTCTCTCTCTCTCTCTCTCTCTCTCTCTCTCTCTCTCTCTCTCTCTCTCTCTCTCTCTCTCTCTCTCTCTCTCTCTCTCTTTTCCCCTTTAGGAACGTAGACCAGAACTGAACACAGTATTCAAGATGGGGAACCAGTGAATTGTCAAGAGTAAGAATGGTTTCGAAGGACTGACATTCGAAGGCCGCACCTGTGAAACCAAGAATTTTGTTTAGCTTTACCTACTGTGCTGTAGACTGCTGACTTGGCATCAGGTCACTAGCGATCATTACGCCCAAGTCTTTTTCCTCAGTTACGTTTTGCCGTTGAACAAAATTCATGATGTAGCTTGCCTTCTCATTTTCGCTACCGGTATGTAAAACTTTGCACTTACCGATTTTGAATTTCATATGCCACCTGTGAGCCCATTCCATCGGTTTGTGTAATGTCTGTTTGTAGCTGAAGACCCTCACGTTCATTTGTAGATTTTCATCCCAGTTTTATATCATCGAATTTTGATATCTTGCAATGCGTTCCGTAATCAATGTAAGTGTTATATATGAGAAAGAGAACCAGTCCCAAGACTGGTACTTGTGGCACGCCACTTGCTACGTCGAGCCATTCTGAGCCCTGACCATTAAATCACAAGTCTTTACTTAGTGACCTGTCTTCCCATTTCTTATCCACCGAAGTACAACGCCATTGCTGTCATGTGGCCTAATGTTTGCTCGTAACCTTTGATGCGGAACCTTATCGAATACCTTTTGAAAATATAGATAGATGACATGGCCTGCTATGCTTTCGTCATACATGTTGATTCTATAAAAGAAATCAAGCAGATTTGTCAGACATGAGTGATTTGGTCGAAGACAATGCCGAGAATCGTTTATTAAGTGGCGCTCCACTGAGTGGTTGACACTTCTGTCTAGAATGATGGTTTCCATAAGTCTTCCAACTGCAGATGTTGATTTAATTGGACGATGATTTCCAGGCGTTGACATTACTTTTTGTAGATACATTGACAAACTTCTATTCATCTGCAGCTTTCCCCGTAACGAGCGACTTATTGGTAAGAGCAGTCAGGGGCTTAACTGTCTCATTTCGTGTATTGCTGATTGTACATCATCAACCTATATGTCAATATGATGAAGAATGGTCTCCTCTCTTATCCGTGAAACTGGAATCGGCACAATGGTTGCGTCTTCGATCGTAAATACAGATTAAACAAAAAGTCGTTTTAAGATTTTTGCCATGGCTTCGTTGTCTTGAACCAAGTCACCGTTTTCTGTAATTGATGGACCAGTTGACTGGGTAATGATTCTTTTGCTTCTAACATAACTGAAAAATTGTTATGGGTTTCTTTTGCTGTTTTAAGCAATATACGCTTCATGTTGACGCTTACTTTGTCATATGTAACTCATACTTTTACTACGGAAATTTAGATAACTTACTCTGTCATGTTGGTTATTGGTCTCCCTAAGTTTTTCATGAGCTACTTTCGTAGAGACAACATGCGCTTATTTAGTTCACGGTTCCACCACCTTGGCTTCGTTTTAGTAGACCATCTACTGTGCATTGACACATATGTTCCCTCGCCTGCTTTGAAAGTTTTACTGAAGCTTTGCCAAGCTACGTTCATGTCGTTTTCATTGACCATATCATCCTAGCTTTGCCTAATTAGAGTATTTCGATCACTATGATATGCAAGTCTAAAATCGGATACTTCCTCGCGAGTGTCAAGTTGACCAGCATTACATGCAGTGTTGAAAGTAATTTCAGAGGTAATTTGTTGATGCTTATGCGTACTAAACTTTTCTCCAACATTATTAACAAGATCCTCATTAGTAGGTAGAACTAGATCTAATATATTCTCTTGGCCAGTAGGTTTCTCGACTAATTAGATTAGGGAACTGTCATGCAATTAGGTAGAGTCCACGTGGGCCCGGAGCTACTGGAAGGGGAAGTCTCCCACATTCACATACCAGTGTGTTAAGGTCTCCTACTGTGATGGTATCGTGTACTAAAAATTTCTGTTGACCGACCATGGTAAATTCTTTCGTCTATGGGGTTGGGGGGGGGGGGGGCTATAAACTAGCCCTAAAATTATTTTTTTTACGAAGTTTTTCTTTAATTCCTGCAAAAATGAAGTCAACATTGTCAACAGCTTCATCTTTTTTTTTTTTTTCTTTTTTCTACAGGATTTAAACGAGCGTTAACAGAGCAGGACATCACCCTTACTTTGTTGTTCCTATCCCAGTTAAACAGAGTGAACAGGCCCTGGAGCTGAGTCTCATGATTAACACCTAACGCTGTTGTCTGGGAAATGTTATTGCATCTGCTCCGAGCGTTGATATAAAATGCTTTCAAATATGACTGAGACCTATTTCAAAGGGTACTTACGGAGGGGTCTGCCCCAGACGGGCTGTATCATGTGACCACAACGCCCCTGTAGACTCATTCAAGAAGTTACCAAAATGCGCAGCTGCCACTTCATCCAGGTAGAGTCCGACCCTCATAACCATAGCAGACTACGTGTACAAATGCTGCCACACGTTTATGAGCTCATCTCCCTCCAGAAAACTCTGGTCCACTAATCTATTTTTTTACACTTGAACGCCGCACTGAAGAAGGCGTTCACGGTGTCCGTCGTGGGTGGAACTGAATTCGTAATAGTACTAGTGTTATCACCGAAACATCCAATATGCCAGCGATTTCCCTCCCACACCTCCTCTTCGGTCTCACCTGCAGTACATCTTTAGTTCCTCCAAGCCAGATAACAAGTGTATGATCGCTAGTGCCTCTACAAAACTCCCTTCCAGCGTCGGCAACACCGTCCACCACGACACCTGGAAAATAAGAACGTGTACGGCGTGCGAGGTCCTCTGGCGCAGGATTCCTCCAGTTGTCCTCAGCTCATTGAGCCGCCGACGAGCCTTACGTTGCCCTGGGCATCATCCAGAACCTGAAACCGTGTTTTTTGTCATACGTGACGTGAAATGTAAACTTTTGTGGGGGATTTCGCACCTCGTCGTACCACATGGAAGACACCACTGAGGATGTATTTATTATACTACGTTTAGATACGGTGGTGACTTAGTTCTGCTTCTGTGGTAACGCTCGTAAAACTTAGTTAAATAGTTTACTCATACAACAGAAGAACGTGGGAGGAAAACGTGTGCCCAAAATGCAAGAGAACATTCTTATGAATTGAGTCAATCCATTTATCTCCTGAAGCTCCACGATACATCCCAGGGACCGTATCACTTACGGGTCAAATCCTCTTCGCCGGTATGTTTCTCACTGGCTGGTCATCAGTACACAACGAAGGGGACACCCACCTCTCTGTGCTGGTGCCAGAGACTAGGGAATTCTCTCTTGTATTCCTTGTCTTTTGGAAATACGTCTTGGGACCAAAAGACCTTCATCAACACGAGCATGATGGAATCGTATGGGTAAGATACTCTGGTATATGTTTGTCGTCAAAGTATAGAAAAACTTGTGTACAGATTTATTTTTTATTATAACGTATTCCTTACAATAACTTCATATACGAAAATGGACATCTAAATGGTTGTATAAATATATAGGGTATTACATATATATATATATATATATATATATATATATTCCTATGAGTCCACAGGGAAAATGAAACACTTATCGTGTTTCATTTTCCCCTTGGACTCATAAGAATATCTTGATCACGCGCAAAATTGTGATCCTTTCCAATATATATATATATATATATATATATATATATATATATATATATATATATATATATATATATATATATATTACCGAGCTCCTCCTGCATGAGGTCACACCACGAATCGAAAGTCACCATGCACAAGGCTGCACCATGCGCGAGGGTGCATCATGAACGAGGCTGCATCATGAATCACGAAGCTGCACCATGCACGAGGCTGCACCATGCACGAGGCTGCACCATGCACGAGGCTGCACCATGCACGAGGCTGCACCGTGCACGAGGCTGCACCATGCACGAGGCTGCACCATGCACGAGGCTGCACCATGCACGAGGCTGCACCGTGCACGAGGCTGCACCATGCACGAGGCTGCACCATGCACGAGGCTGCACCATGCACGAGGCTGCACCATGCACGAGGCTGCACCATGCACGAGGCTGCACCATGCACGAGGCTGAACCATGAACGAGGCTGCATCATGTACGAGGTTGCACCATGCGCGAGGCTGCACCATGCACGGGGCTGTAGCATGCGCGAGATGGGCACCATGCACGGGGCTGCACCATGCACGAGGCTGTAGCATCGCCAGTTGAGGAAAGGTATTACGGTGTCTTCCAGGAGTTAGTCGCCTCAGAGAAATCCATGACTTCTCTGCTTCTGATTCCAGCGCAGCCTGGAAGCTGTGGGCTCCATGTTAAAGGGATCCTGAGGTTGTGTATATATACTCTATAC
This sequence comes from Panulirus ornatus, assembly GCF_036320965.1. NCBI lineage: Eukaryota > Metazoa > Arthropoda > Malacostraca > Decapoda > Palinuridae > Panulirus > Panulirus ornatus. The sequence goes on along the minus strand of NC_092224.1, from coordinate 54,340,352 downwards.
ATACGCATCATTGGGAGTCAGTCCCTTCAAAGAACTCCTCACGCCAAAGGAGTTTACGTATCCTTGGTACTGGAAGTAATGCAGGCCTTGGGTTGCAGGAGCCTTTAGCTAGAGATCCTTGGGTATTAGACACACACACACACACACACACACACACACACACGCAAGTTATCACATACAGAACACACATCACCTTCATTCCCTTCAGCTTCATTGCAAACATCAACACAAAGGCCAAGAATAAAGTAAGTCCCCTTAGAAAACTAACTTCCAAAACATTTCCTCTGCTATGCCTCGCTCTCCTGCCAACCACACTAAACAGAACACTTACAACAGTCACATGTATCTTAGCCACTACCAGCACAGCTACCCAGCCAAACCACAATATAAACCCTCAGACAGGAAAACAAAAGTTCACCCCCCCACCGCCTGCCTCCCACTTCAGCATACCCTACCGTCCCTTGCAAATGCCACTCTGACAAGGCGTATTCACATTGCTTCGACTCGTCAACCACTAAACAACTACACCCGTTCTCCCATACCACGCTAGTCTTGACCTCCACCAAACGTACTCCACTTGACACCCACCTGACGCTACACTCCCCAGACAATCATGGGTTAAACCGTGTCGTATACGTTCTGTGTGCTGCCCATTATTTGAGCATCATAAGAACGTATGAACATGAGTAGAGGACACGACAAGAGGCCTGTTGGCCCATGCTAGGCAGGTCCTGAGTCTGTCCACCCTAGAACCAAGCGCCTGAACCCATAAACACATCATCCAACCTTCGTTTAAAGCTACCCAAAGACTTGGCTTCCACCACTGTACTTGGCAGCTTGTTCAATAAATCTACTACACTATTCCCGAACCAATATTTACCCACATCCGACCTGACTGTATTTTTTTCTAATTTAAATCCATTATTCTTTTTTTGTCCTATCCGATGGCACCATTCTGAGGTTTTTTTCATGTGTTACTTTTATTAATGCCCTTCACCCATCTAAAGACTTAAATCATGTCCCCTGTAGCCCTCCTCCTCTTGAGTGTAAATTCAGTCTTTTTAACCTTTCTTCATAAGTGAGGTTTCTGATTCCAGGGATCATTTTTGTCTTTCGCTTTTGCACTCTCTCCAAACAATCTATATCAGCTGCATTGTATGGAGCCCAAAACTGTACCGCATAATCCAAATGTGGTCTCACCAACGCATGATGAAGTTGCAATAATACTCTTCAGAGTTTTATTGCTAATAGTCCTATTAATGAACCCTGGCATCACATTAACTTTATTACTCACTTTGATACATTGTTGCTGCGGCTTAAGGTCCTTGCTCACCAGTACCCCTTAATCTCTTTCGTATTATGCTTTACCATTAGTAATATTGTCCAGTTTGTAATCAGTGTTCCTGTCTTTACCCACACTAAGTGTTGCGCATTTATCTGTGTTGAATTCCATAATCCATGTATCCGCCCATTCTGATAATCTATTTAAGTCCCTCTGCAAATTTACTGAATTTTCATCTGAGTCAATTACGGCCCCTGTTTTTGTATCATCGGCAAATTTACTCCGGTCGCTGGTCATTCCCATATCCAAATCATTAATATATATATAACAAACCAGAGCGGTCCCAAGACTGACCCCTGGGGAACACCACTGGCTGGCTACATTGCCCCAGTCCGGTGTAACTCCGTTGATGCATACCCTCTGTTATCTGTCAAGTGAGCCACGCCCTAATCCAATCAACTACACAACCCCCGATGCCGTGTGCTGCTATTTATTTAAGCAGACGCTGATGAGATCCTTTGTCAACAGCCTTACTTAAGTCTAAGTATACAACATCATAACTCTTGCCCTGATCGACAGTTTAAAATGCTATACTAAAGACGGAGAGGAGGTTACTGAGACATGACTTCCATTTTGTAAACCCATGTTGAGAATCCCTAATGAGATCATGATTCTCCAGGTGTTCCCGTATTTTGTCCGCTGTAATAGATTCGATCAATTTGGCCACAATAGATGTCAAGCTGATAGGACGATAACACCAGGATCTATTCCCTTTGTTAAAGACGAGTACGACATTTGCTGTCCTCCATTGCCTAGGAACTACGACTGATTCCAGTCCATTCCTTCAAGACTCTCGCATAGCTACCATCGGACCCAGGACTCTTGTGTACTTTTCATCTTTCTGTTTGTTTCAGAATATCACATTTATTTATTTTCATATCGCATGGTTTCCCGCTTTCGTCACCCCTGCAAATTTGTTCTGGAACCAGAATGTTTGTATTCTGCTCCTGTGTAAATACTGAGGTGAAATGATTGTTTAAAACTTCACACATTTCAATCTCACTATCAACTGATCTACCAGAATGCGAGTTCATAGGTCCGGTTTTTCTCCCTTACCTTCCTTCTGTACAGTTGAAAAAAAATCCTTAGGCTTTTTTTTTTATTTTTATTTTTTTTTTTTTTTTTTTTTGCTTCGTTAGCTTTCATAATTTCGTGATTTCTTTTAGCCTTCCTCATCCCTGATTTCACCATTCTCTTATTTTGCATGAGCTGATCAGTAAACTGTGTGTCCCAACAACAAACCCCCCCCCCCCCCCCCCCCCCCCCCCCGTCTTACCTTGTTGTACAAGCCCTTCTTCTGCCCTGTAAGGTGCTTTATTCTATTATTTAGCCATTTTGGGTCGTTAGTGTTGGTCTTACATTGTCTGTATGAAATATTCAATTTTTGTCCCGATTTCATTGTTACCTGGAACCTTTCTATGGACACTTCCACGCTGTTGATGGTCTCCCCTGCCTCACCCACACTTGACCTGACACTACCGCTAAGGTGATCTGAGTCACCTGACTGACCTGACCTCATACCACCTGCACTGCTTGGTCCGTCTGACCTCACCTCACCTTCATTTAGTCCCACCTAATCAACACAAGCAAGGTATCTACGTAGCCCCACAAAGTTGGCGTTGCGAAAGTCAAGAATGAACATTTCATTCTCCTTCCTATTCACGTCATTCATTATGCTGAATCTTATTTCCTTGTGGTCACTATTATCTCACTGTCCTCCCGCCTCAACTTCATCTATAAGGTTGTTTGCATTCGTCAGTAACACATCTGAAAATGTTATCACCTCTGATCACCTTGGCATTGTGCTGTGTTAGGAACAATCTTGGACTGTTTCCATAAATTCCTCTGACCCAGCATCTCTCGTATTACCTTCCTAGTTAATTGTACTGGAGTTGAGGTCACTTGAAATACATATGCTTTGATCACAAGCCTTCCTTACTTCGTCCCATACAGATTTCCTCCTCAGACTATCTAATCTTGTGGGTCTGTATGATACTCCTAATATAACCTTTCATTGTTTTCATGTATTTCGACCAGATCGGTTCAGGATTTTTTGTTACTTTTATGTCACTTCCGTTACAGCTCTTGATGTTATACCTGATATAATGTGCTACCCGACCTTCTCTCCTGCCCTTCCCATCAATCGTATAAATTTTGTATCCATTTATAGAAAACTCTGACAACAGATTCCTTCCTTTCTAATTTCATCCATGTGTCAGTTAGACATACAATATCTTTGGATTCGATGCTAACTGTCACCCTGAAATGATCCCTCTTCTTCCTTAAACGCCTACAATATTTATAGTCTACATTTTCTTTTACGTACATCACCTCCCTTTCTCTTCTTGGCATTTATGTCCCTGACCCTCGTTCCTTGACCCAAACCATCTAACGTGAAACAGACACCCCTGACACCTCCCTCTCCAAACAACTGGCAAAGTGAACCGCTCTCGTCCTGGACAAATGTACCCCATCCCCAGCATACATAGAATCCCGGCTATAGAAGAAGCGCCATTGGTACAGGAAGGGGACGTCCCTCCCCCTGCAATATGACGCCCACCTCAGGTTGACACCAGGTACCCGAGAGAACCACTTCCCAACGATCCCATTCTCGGCAAGACGCGACATACGATGGGGATCCCTCCCTTATTCCTGATTGTATCTATGGTCTCCCTATACTTGGCTAACATCCCCCCTCACTGCTACACTTGGCCACATCATTGTTCCCTGCACTCAGGCAGATTATGGGTTCGACCCCATTTCCGGACAAGATGTCCAACCTATCCACATCACCACCTATCCCCGCTCCAGGGCAACACACCCTCATCCTATTTTTGTCTATCCTTATTACAAAAGAACGCATCCAAATACCTAACCTGGTTGTCCCCAGCAACCAGAATTAACATTCTCTCGAGAACTGCTTTCCCAAGATGCGACATCCACACCGCACTGAAAATACTGAACACATACCACTCAGTTGGCATTCGCCCTCTCGTCAAAGACCCACACACGCATCACCTCTTATTTTCGACCTGTGGTCTCGTCCGGTGGACGTGGCTGGCATCCTGAGCGCTGCGGGAGTTCCGCAGAAGGTTACCTGGAGCAGAAAGGTAGAAAAAAAGAAATTATATATATATATATATATATATATATATATATATATATATATATATATATATATATATATATATATATATACACACACACACACACACACACACACACACAGAAACACAAACACACTCGTATTTGCTTCTTTAGCTATTCTCTTAACCTTGTTTATAAAATGAATGTTTCACGTAATGGTTCGTTTTACTCTTGGAATGCAAATCATGTTTTATATCTCGCTGTCGCTCAGTGGTGGTTGTAAATATTCGTAGAAATATAACTCTCATTTTATTACTTTTCTCTGAGAATTACCTTTGACACTTCAGAATATAATTCCTAGTATTGTACATGATTATGAATATACAGTGTTTTTGATGAATGACAGATTATTCATGGGTAGACAATTTTCAGTGTAGTAAAGTAAACAAGTTGGTTTACCAAAGCCACTGCTTCTCGTGTGGTTTACATCAGAATTCGTGTCTGTCTGTTTCTGTGCATGTATCTCGATGTGTCAGTATGGATCATGTGTTTGAGTGTGGGCCCTGTTAACGTCGTGTCTGTATATAAACGGTAGTATATCTAAAATACTGTTAACAGCGTGCCTGTTGTATTTCTGGTATGCTGTTAACAGTGCGAGTCTGTACATATAACGTAGTTTGTTTGTTACATTGTCAATGGTGGGTCTGGACACGTCACGGGTATTTGAAACACAGACCCCAGAGGGTCTTTGGCATGTCTGGAGCACAGTAACATAGACCTCAGCGTGTCTGTGACATATCTAGAGCACAGGACAGGGTATGCTTCGAACGCAGACGACTACATGTGTAAGGCTGGACTGCAGCAGTTGCGAGAGCCAGGTCACGTAGCCGATGGTCCTGGGACGTTGTCTCACGGGTGCAGTACCCTGACCTGCCCCACTTGGTCCTGGGGTCACTGGAGCACCTGTTGTGTAGGTGAGGGAACAGTGCTGGTTCATGTGGCGAGTGGCGGCAGCTGGGGGACACGGCCTCTGATGACCTGTGGAAATTATAACATTATCTCTTGTGAGCTAACACTCTTGTCTGCAGATAAGTAAACACCATTATGAAAGGAAACACACAAGTGGGTTGGCAGCTTATCAGCCGGGAGGGAATACAGAAAACGTATCAGGGGAACCTTCTCAAGCTAAGCGAGGATAATAAGTGGGGTACCTCAAGGCTAAGTGCTGCGACCACTGTTATTTCTGATCTACGTGATGGATCTACAAAAAGTCACGGATTCATACTTGAATATGTTCGCTGACGACATCAAGTTAATGAAGTGTGAAGTGACTGGGACGCGGAAGTAGTATAGACAGATAAGGAAAAGATTCGACTGTGGTCGGACATAGCCACTGAATTGTAACCCTAGAAACTGAAAAGTCTTGGAAGATGGCAAGAGGTTTGAAGAGAACAGACTGTAACTCTTATGCTGGGGGAAACACATCACAGTAGCCGTAAACTGAAACAAAAATTTAAATTCTCATATCATGTGAGAAGAGACGATCTGTATTTCAGTTAGTGTTGAAGCTGTTTACGAGTACATAGGCTATGAGATGTTTAAGAAGGTTCACACGAGGCACATTTGACCTAAGCTGAGGTATGCCACACAGGTCTTGTTTCCCTCGTCTACGGAGGCATATAAAACTACCGGAAAGAGCCCAAAGAAAATGCATTCAAGAATGTTAGCGGACTCGAGAAGGATCAGCTGAGACACGAGAACCATACATGAATTCCTCATAGGCCATGACCTTGTTTTGAACGGGTATTTGAAGTCGGAAGAGAATCGAGAACAAGAGAACACAACTGAAGGCGTTCGGCAGAAGTGGACGGAGGTACTTCAAGAAGCATGTCTTTACCAAGAGGACTATGGACACGTGGAACAATCTAAGCCAAGAAGAGATAAATGCAAATACCTTTGGAGTATTACAAAACACTGAAGAAGAAAGTGGATAGGTAGAGGGTGAGGGGGGACTCCAAGAGTGAGTTCTCTCTCCATATGAACAAATTATAACACGCACACTTACACACACACACACACACACGCACACACACACGCACACACACACGCACACACACACGCACACACACACACACACACACACACACACACACACACACACACACACACACACACACACACACACACCTACTTGGCCGGGCGCTAGACAGAGGTTTCGTGGGTGCCTCTGTGACCACAAGTGAGCAACGGCGTTTCGGCGAGGTCTGCGGCGTAGAGGCTCTCGTCCGGCTGGACCTGGGGCTCTTGGCTACCCCTGCAACCGGTGAGAGAGAAGTCCTTTGAAGAGCCAAACCCCCAGGACCAGAAGGGAGGAAAGGGGTCGCTGTTGTGCAGACGAAGTGGTGTGATGGAATGGGTGTCGAGAAGAGCGGTGGTGGCCGCTTCTACAGTAGGTGGAGCGACCCCCGTAGCGCTAGTGGGTGTTTGCTGGAGGGCGTCTGTCTCCCGCCATCCCATGACTCCCTGCAGAAGACATATTCGTTGTCACCTACAACAATGGCTCCCGAGGCGGAGGTAACATTTTTCTGTACGTGGACGCACCAGGTAGCGTCTCACTAATGAATTATTCTTTTTCTTCTGAGCAAGAGAATAGGGGCGGGAAAGCCACAGTCTTTGTTACTGTTGTGAATACACTGCAGCTCGCAGTACATTATGTCTGTCCTAAGGAAGGTACTTTCTTAAGTAGTGTGGTATTATTCCACGTCCTGTAGTGTGGAGTGCAATGAGATTTCTCTGTGAAGAGGATATGGTATGCATGTGTGTCCTCAGCTCACTAAGATACAATAACAGGAAGACCTGCTGTCCCATGAACAGTTCAACCCCATGTTGGCTTCTCTATTACATTCGTAGCAACATGTCCCAGGATGCAGTTGCCGTGTACGGAACACACACACAGCGCATATATATATATATATATATATATATATATATATATATATATATATATATATATATATATATATATATATTTATTTATTTATTTATTTATTTATTTATTTATTTATTATGCTTTGTCGCTGTCCCCCGCGTTAACGAGGTAGCGCAAGGAAACAGACGAAAGCATGGCCCAACCCACCCACATGCACATATATATACATACACGTCCACACATGCTCATATACATACCTATACATCACAACGTATACATATGGATACACACACAGACATATACATATATACACATGTACATAATTCATACTGTCTGTCCCTATTCATTCCCGTCGCCACTTCGCCACGCATGAAATGAAAACCCCCTCCCCCAGCATGTGCGCAAGGTAGCGCTAGCAAAAGACAGCAAAGGCCCCATTCGTTCACACTCAGTCACTAGCTGCCACATGTATAATGCACCGAAACCACAGCTACCTTTCCACATCCAGGCCCCACAAAAATTTCCATGGTTTACCCCAGACGCTTCACATGCTCTGGTTCAATCCATTGACAGCACGTCGGCCCCGGCATACCACATCGTTCCAATTCACTCCACTCCTTGCACGCCCCTCACCCTCCTGCATGTTCAGGCCCCGATCACTCAAAATCTTCTTCACTCCATCCTTCCACCTCCAACATGGTCTCCCAATTCCCCTCGTTCCCTCCACCTCTGACACACATATCCCCTTTGTCAATCTTTCCTCACTCACCCTCTCCGCGTGACCAGACCACCTCAAAACACCCCCCCCCCCCCCCTTCATCCCCAACCACATTCCTTTTACCACCACACATCTCTCTTACCCCTTCATTACTTACTCGATCAAACCACCTCACACCACATACTGTCGTCAAACATCCCACCTCCAGCACATCCAACCTCTTCCGCACAACTCCATCCACAGCCCACGCCTCACAACCATACAACATTGTTGGAACCACTCTTCCCTCAAACACACCCATTTCTGCTCTCCAAGACAACCCTCTCGACCTCCACACATTTTTCAACGCTTCCAGAACCTTCGCCCCCTCCCCCACCCCATGACCCACCTCCGCTTCCATAGTTCCATCCGCAGCCTAATCCACTCCCAGATATCTAAAACACTTCACTTCCTCCAGTCCTTTTCCAATCAAACCTGTCTCCCGCGTTAGAGAGGTAGCGCAAGGAAACACGAAAGAATGGCCCAACCCACCCACAGACACATGTGTATACATACATACACGGTCCACACACGCACGTATACATTCCTATACATCTCAACGTATATATATATATATATATATATATATATATATATATATATATATATATATATATATATATATATATATATACTCAGACATATACATATATACACATGTTCATAATTCATACTGTCTGCCCTTATTCATTCCCGTCGCCACCCAGCCACACATGAAATGACAGCCCCCTCCCCCCGCAGTTGCGCGAGGTAGCGCTAGGAAAAGACAACAAAGGCCACATTCGTTCACACTCAGTCTCTAGCTGTCATGTATAATGCGCCGAAACCACAGCTCCCTTTCCACATCCAGGCCCCACAAAACTTTCCATGGTTTACCCCAGACGCTTCACATGCCCCCGTTCAATCCATTGACAGCATGTCGGCCCCGGTATACCATATCGTTCCAATTCACTCTGTTCCTTGCACGCCTTTCACCCTCCTGCATGTTCAGGCCCCGATCACTTCATCTTTCTACCTCCAATTTGGTCTCCCACTTCTCCTCGTTCCCTCCACCTCTGACATATATATCTTCTTTGTCAATCTTTCCTCACTCATTCTCTCCTTGTGACCAAACCATTTCAAAACACCCTCTTCTGCTCTCTCAACCACACTCTTTTTATTACCACACATCTCTCTTACCCTTTCATTACTTACTCGATCAAACCACCTCACACCACATATTGCCCTCAAACATCTCATTTCCAGCACATTCACCCTCCTCCGCACAACTCTATCTATAGCCCACGCCTCGGAACCATATAACATTGTTAGAACTACTATTCCTTCAAACATACCCATTTTTGCTTTCCAAGAAAACGTTCTCGACTTTCACAAATTTTTCAACGCTACCAGAACTTTCGCCCCCCTCCCCCACCTTATGGTTCACTTCCGCTTCCATGGTTCCATCCGCTGCTAAATCCACTCCCAGATATCTAAAACACTTCACTTCCACTTGTTTTTCTCCATTCAAACTTACCTCCCAATTAACTTGACCCTCAACCCTACTCTGTCTAATAACCTAGCTCTTATTCACATTTACTGTCAGCATTCTTCTTTCACACACTTTACCAAACTCAGTCACCAGCTTCTGCAGTTTCTCACACGAATTAGACACCATCGCTGTATCATCAGCGAACTACAACTGACTCACTTCCTAAGCTCTCTCATCCACAACACACTGCATACTTACCTGCCCTTCTTTCCAAAACACTTACTTTCACCTCCTTAACAACCCCCTCCTTAAACAAATTAAACAACCATGGAGACATCACACACCCCTGCCGCAAACCAACATTCACTGGGAACCAATCACTTTCCTCTCTTCCTACACGTACACATGCCTTACATCCTCGATAAAAACTTTTCACTGCTTCTAACAACTTGCCTCCCACACCATATATTCTTAATACCTTTCCACAGAGCATCTCTATCAACTCTATCATATGCCTTCTCCAGATCCATAAATGCCACATACAAATCCATTTGCTTTTCTAAGTATTTCTCACGTACATTCTTCAACGCAAACACCTGATCCACACATCCTCTACCACTTCTGAAACCACACTGCTCTTCCCCAATCTGATGCTGTGCACATGCCTTCACCCTCTCAATCAGTATGAAAGATATGTTTGTATCATACTAGATGATGTTGACTATATTGTTTTGTCATCCTTAGTGAGGTCATATTGAAATTCTAATTGTTATTTATAAAGACATACTTAAGTGTCGAAATCTTTAGACTAAATGAATAATTATTAAGCTCCTCTATAATTCGATAGTTTGATGCATTTTTTAAGATAGATTAGATAGCCATCAACATAAGATTCAACTCAAAGAAATCATCGTTAGCACTACGAAAATTCTTTGTAATATACTAAAAGCGGCGACTGGTAGCATAATAAACTTTAGATGGTAACGTAAGTTAAAGCTGGTAAAAGGTCATTTTAGTAAGATTGAAAAGCTTTGAAACAATCCTGTCTCCATGAAATAGGTTATAACGAAAGAATGTACGAAAAAATGAATAAGAATCGCGAAATTAAAAGAAATCCTTAAATGTCAGAAGAGACGATTCATAGGAAATGTTTAAGAATTTTGACTGATGAACAATGGTAAGCGTACGATCGACGTGGAAAGATTTTAGATTCTGAAAAGTTACCTCAGGAATGTTCTCGTGAGTTTACTTTACTGAAACTATAACATAACACGATAAGATTGATCAGCAGGTGTTTAAAGACAACTCACTCCCACGAGGTGTCTGATAAGATTGATCAGCAGGTGTTTAAAGACAAGTCACTCCCACGAGGTGTCTGATAAGATTGATCAGCAGGTGTTTAAAGACAAGTCATTCCCACGAGGTGTCGTTAGCATGTGTTGAGGGTGGCGTGTTGGAGAACAAGAAGATGATGATGATGTGCAGGGAGTCACGGTGTATTATGTGTACGACTGAAGAGTGATTCCAGACTGATGTACCATGGGATTCGTATGTCACATGGAAGCCATTTAGCTGAACTTTTATCTTGTATTACCAACGTCATATGTTAATGGGGTCGAAGTTTAATATTTTATTTCCCGGTATAGATACGGACGATGATGATTTCAAAAAACTTTTTCTCAATAAAGATGTTATTGTCTTCTGAGAGTTGATGGAGTTGGATGTAGTGTGTGTGTGTGTGTGTGTGTATATATATATATATATATATATATATATATATCATGCTTGTGGCATGAGAAGAGTGGGAGGTGGGCTGTTTAGAAAGGGTAGTGTGTGGTGGGATGAAGAAGTAAGAGTATTAGTGAAAGAGAAGAGAGAGGCATTTGGACGATTTTTGCAGGGAAAAAATGCAATTGAGTGGGAGAAGTATAAAAGAAAGAGACAGGAGGTCAAGAGAAAGGTGCAAGAGGTGAAAAAAAGGGCAAATGAGAGTTGGGGTGAGAGACTATCAGTAAATTTTAGGGAGAATAAAAAGATGTTCTGGAAGGAGGTAAATAGGGTGCGTAAGACAAGGGAGCAAATGGGAACTTCAGTGAAGGGCGTAAATGGGGAGGTGATAACAAGTAGCGGTGATGTGAGAAGGAGATGGAATGAGTATTTTGAAGGTTTGTTGAATGTGTCTGATGACAGAGTGGCAGATATAGGGTGTTTTGGTCGAGGTGGTGTGCAAAGTGAGAGGGTTAGGGAAAATGATTTGGTAAACAGAGAAGAGGTAGTAAAAGCTTTGCGGAAGATGAAAGCCGGCAAGGCAGCAGGTTTGGATGGTATTGCAGTGGAATTTATTAAGAAAGGGGGTGACTGTATTGTTGACTGGTTGGTAAGGTTATTTAATGTATGTATGACTCATGGTGAGGTGCCTGAGGATTGGCGGAATGCGTGCATAGTGCCATTGTACAAAGGCAAAGGGGATAAGAGTGAGTGCTCAAATTACAGAGGTATAAGTTTGTTGAGTATTCCTGGTAAATTATATGGGAGGGTATTGATTGAGAGGGTGAAGGCATGTACAGAGCATCAGATTGGGGAAGAGCAGTGCGGTTTCAGAAGTGGTAGAGGATGTGTGGATCAGGTGTTTGCTTTGAAGAATGTATGTGAGAAATACTTAGAAAAGCAAATGGATTTGTATGTAGCATTTATGGATCTGGAGAAGGCATATGATAGAGTTGATAGAGATGCTCTGTGGAAGGTATTAAGAATATATGGTGTGGGAGGCAAGTTGTTAGAAGCAGTGAAAAGTTTTTATCGAGGATGTAAGGCATGTGTACGTGTAGGAAGAGAGGAAAGTGATTGGTTCTCAGTGAATGTAGGTTTGCGGCAGGGGTGTGTGATGTCTCCATGGTTGTTTAATTTGTTTATGGATGGGGTTGTAAAGGAGGTAAATGCAAGAGTCCTGGAAAGAGGGGCAAGTATGAAGTCTGTTGGGGATGAGAGAGCTTGGGAAGTGAGTCAATTGTTGTTCGCTGATGATACAGCGCTGGTGGCTGATTCATGTGAGAAACTGCAGAAGCTGGTGACTGAGTTTGGTAAAGTGTGTGGAAGAAGAAAGTTGAGAGTAAATGTGAATAAGAGCAAGGTTATTAGGTACAGTAGGGGTGAGGGTCAAGTCAATTGGGAGGTGAGTTTGAATGGAGAAAAACTGGAGGAAGTGAAGTGTTTTAGATATCTGGGAGTGGATCTGTCAGCGGATGGAACCATGGAAGCGGAAGTGGATCATAGGGTGGGGGAGGGGGCGAAAATTTTGGGAGCCTTGAAAAATGTGTGGAAGTCGAGAACATTATCTCGGAAAGCAAAAATGGGTATGTTTGAGGGAATAGTGGTTCCAACAATGCTGTATGGTTGCGAGGCGTGGGCTATGGATAGAGATGTGCGCAGGAGGATGGATGTGCTGGAAATGAGATGTTTGAGGACAATGTGTGGTGTGAGGTGGTTTGATCGAGTAAGTAACGTAAGGGTAAGAGAGATGTGTGGAAATAAAAAGAGCGTGGTTGAGAGAGCAGAAGAGGGTGTTTTGAAATGGTTTGGGCACATGGAGAGAATGAGTGAGGAGAGATTGACCAAGAGGATATATGTGTCGGAGGTGGAGGGAACGAGGAGAAGAGGGAGACCAAATTGGAGGTGGAAAGATGGAGTGAAAAAGATTTTGTGTGATCGGGGCCTGAACATGCAGGAGGGTGAAAGGAGGGCAAGAAATAGAGTGAATTGGAGTCATGTGGTATACAGGGGTTGACGTGCTGTCAGTGGATTGAAGCAAGGCATGTGAAGCGTCTGGGGTAAACCATGGAAAGCTGTGTAGGTATGTATATTTGCGTGTGTGGACGTGTGTATGTACATGTGTATGGGGGGGGGGGGGGGGGGGTTGGGCCATTTCTTTCGTCTGTTTCCTTGCGCTACCTCGCAAACGCGGGAGACAGCGACAAAGTATAAAAAAAAAAAAAAAAAAAAAATATATATATATATATATATATATATATATATATATATATATATATATATATCCAAAATGGGTATGTTTGAAGGAATAGTGGTTCCAACAATGTTGTATGGTTGCGAGGCGTGGGCTATGGATAGAATTGTGCGCAGGAGGATGGATGTGCTGGAAATGAGATGCTTGAGGACAATGTGTGGTGTGGGGTGGTTTGATCGAATAAGTAACGCAAGGGTAAGAGAGATGCGTGGAAATAAAAAGAGCGTGGTTGAGAGAGCAGAAGAGGGTGTTTTGAAATGGTTTGGGCACATGGAGAGAATGAGTGAGGAAAGATTGACCAAGAGGATATATGTGTCGGAGGTGGAGGGAACGAGGAGAAGTGGGAGACCAAATTGGAGGTGGAAAGATGGAATGAAAAAGATTTTGTGTGATCGGGGCCTGAACATGCAGGAGAGTGAAAGGAGGGCAAGGAATAGAGTGAATTGGATCGATTTGGTATACCGGGGTTGACGTGCTGTCAGTGGATTGAATCAGGGCATGTGAAGCGTCTGGGGTAAACCATGGAAAGCTGTGTAGGTATGTATATTTGCGTGTGTGGACGTATGTATATACATGTGTATGGGGGTGGGTTGGGCCATTTCTTTCGTCTGTTTCCTTGCGCTACCTCGCAAACGCGGGAGACAGCGACAAAGCAAAAAAAAAAAAAAAATATATATATATATATATATATATATATATATATATATATATATATATATATATATATATATATATTTTTATATATATTTATATATATATATATTTATATATATATATATATATATATATATATATATATATATATATATATATATATATATATATATATATATTTTTTTTTTGTCGCTGTCTCCCGCGTTTGCGAGGTAGCGCAAGGAAACAGACGAAAGAAATGGCCCAACCCACCCCCATACACATGTATATACATACGTCCACACACGCAAATATACATACCTACACAGCTTTCCATGGTTTACCCCAGACGCTTCACATGCCTTGATTCAATCCACTGACAGCACGTCAACCCCGGTATACCACATCGCTCCAATTCACTCTATTCCTTGCCCTCCTTTCACCCTCCTGCATGTTCAGGCCCCGATCACACAAAATCTTTTTCACTCCATCTTTCCACCTCCAATTTGGTCTCCCTCTTCTCCTCGTTCCCTCCACCTCCGACACATATATCCTCTTGGTCAATCTTTCCTCACTCATTCTCTCCATGTGCCCAAACCATTTCAAAACACCCTCTTCTGCTCTCTCAACCACGCTCTTTTTATTTCCACACATCTCTCTTACCCTTACGTTACTTACTCGATCAAACCACCTCACACCACACATTGTCCTCAAACATCTCATTTCCAGCACATCCATCCTCCTGCGCACAACTCTATCCATAGCCCACGCCTCGCAACCATACAACATTGTTGGAACCACTATTCCTTCAAACATACCCATTTTTGCTTTCCGAAATAATGTTCTCGACTTCCACGCATTCTTCAAGGCTCCCAGAATTTTCGCCCCCTCCCCCACCCTATGATCCACTTCCGCTTCCATGGTTCCATCCGCTGCCAGATCCACTCCCAGATATCTAAATCACTTCACTTCCTCCAGTTTTTCTCCATTCAAACTCACCTCCCAATTGACTTGACCCTCAACCCTACTCTACCTAATAACCTTGCTCTTATTCACATTTACTCTTAACTTTCTTCTTTCACACACTTTACCAAACTCAGTCACCAGCTTCTGCAGTTTCTCACATGAATCAGCCACCAGCGCTGTATCATCAGCGAACAACAACTGACTCACTTCCCAAGCTCTATCATCCCCAACAGACTTCATACTTGCCCCTCTTTCCAAAACTCTTTCATTCACCTCCCTAACAACCCCATCCATAAACAAATTAAACAACCATGGAGACATCACACACCCCTGCCGCAAACCTACATTCACTGAGAACCAATCACTTTCCTCTCTTCCTACACGTACACATGCCTTACATCCTCGATAAAAACTTTTCACTGCTTCTAACAACTTGCCTCCCACACCATATATTCTTAATACCTTCAACAGAGCATCTCTATCAACTCTATCATATGCCTTCTCCAGATCCATAAATGCTACATACAAATCCATTTGCTTTTCTAAGTATTTCTCACATACATTCTTCAAAGCAAACACCTGATCCACACATCCTCTACCACTTCTGAAACCACACTGCTCTTCCCCATTCTGATGCTCTGTACATGCCTTCACCCTCTCAATCAATACCCTCCCATATAATTTACCAGGAATACTCAACAAACTTATACCTCTGTAATTTGAGCACTCACTCTTATCCCCTTTGCCTTTGTACAATGGCACTATTCACGCATTCCGCCAATCCTCAGGCACCTCACCATGAGTCGTACATACATTAAATAACCTTACCAACCAGTCAACAATACAGTCACCCCCTTTTTTAATAAATTCCACTGCAATACCATCCAAACCTGCTGCCTTGCCGGCTTTCATCTTCCGCAAAGCTTTTACTACCTCTTCTCTGTTTACCAAATCATTTTCCCTAACCCTCTCACTTTACACACCACCTCGACCAAAACACCCTATATCTGCCACTCTATCATCAAACACATTCAACAAACCTTCAAAATACTCACTCCATCTCCTTCTCACATCACCACTACTTGTTATCACCTCCCCATTTGCGCCCTTCACTGAAGTTCCCATTTGCTCCCTTGTCTTACGCACTTTATTTACCTCCTTCCAGAACATCTTTTTATTCTCCCTAAAATTTAATGATACTCTCTCACCCCAACTCTCATTTGCCCTTTTTTTCACCTCTTGCACCTTTCTCTTGACCTCCTGTCTCTTTCTTTTATACGTCTCCCACTCAATTTCATTTTTTCCCTGCAAAAATCGTCCAAATGCCTCTCTCTTCTCTTTCACTAATACTCTTACTTCTTCATCCCACCACTCACTACCCTTTCTAATCAACCCACCTCCCACTCTTCTCATGCCACAAGCATCTTTTGCGCAATCCATCACTGATTCCCTAAATACATCCCATTCCTCCCCCACTCCCCTTACTTCCATTGTTCTCACCTTTTTCCATTCTGTACTCAGTCTCTCCTGGTACTTCCTCACACAGTCTCCTTCCCAAGCTCACTTACTCTCACCACCCTCTTCACCCCAACATTCACTCTTCTTTTCTGAAAACCCATACAGATCTTCACCTTAGCCTCCACAAGATAATGATCAGACATCCCTCCAGTTGCACCTCTCAGCACATATATATATATATATATATATATATATATATATATATATATATATATATATATATATATATATACACACACACACACACACACACACACACACACACACACACACACACACACACACACACACACTCACTCAGTACATAATGAGAAAAACCTTAGTATTAAAAACATGAATTGACGTTTTGAGAAAAAATTGTTTCATTACCAGAGACAAAAGCGAATAAAAACTTAACTAACAACAGAAGGCAAAATTAGCCACTTTTAACTGTCTTTTAACTACTTTTTCCATGAGATTTAATGCAGTGTTGAAAAATTTCTTATTTTTTATTCTCTGGTAATGAAATGTTTGTTTCCAAACGACAATCTTGCAACATGTTCACCATTACAAGATTGCGCTCTACGCACAGTAAGGTTATTATATATATATATATATATATATATATATATATATATATATATATATATATATATATATATATATATATATATATTTTTTTTTTTTTTTTTTTTTTTTTTTTTTATACTTTGTCGCTGTCTCCCGCGTTTGCGAGGTAGCGCAAGGAAACAGACGAAAGAAATGGCCCAACCCACCCCCTACACATGTATATACACACGTCCACACACGCAAATATACATACCTACACAGCTTTCCATGGTTTACCCCGGACGCTTCACATGCCTTGATTCAATCCACTGACAGCACGTCAACCCCTGTATACCACATCGCTCCAATTCACTCTATTCCTTGCCCTCCTTTCACCCTCCTGCATGTTCAGGCCCCGATCACACAAAATCCTTTTCACTCCATCTTTCCACCTCCAATTTGGTCTCCCTCTTCTCCTCGTTCCCTCCACCTCCGACACATATATCCTCTTGGTCAATCTTTCCTCACTCATTCTCTCCATGTGCCCAAACCATTTCAAAACACCCTCTTCTGCTCTCTCAACCACGCTCTTTTTATTTCCACACATCTCTCTTACCCTTACGTTACTTACTCGATCAAACCACCTCACACCACACATTGTCCTCAAACATCTCATTTCCAGCACATCCATCCTCCTGCGCACAACTCTATCCATAGCCCACGCCTCGCAACCATACAACATTGTTGGAACTACTATTCCTTCAAACATACCCATTTTTGCTTTCCGGGATAATGTTCTCGACTTCCACACATTTTTCAAGGCTCCCAAAATTTTCGCCCCCTCCCCCACCCTATGATCCACTTCCGCTTCCATGGTTCCATCCGCTGACAGATCCACTCCCAGATATCTAAAACACTTCACTTCCTCCAGTTTTTCTCCATTCAAACTCACCTCCCAATTGACTTGACCCTCAACCCTACTGTACCTAATAACCTTGCTCTTATTCACATTTACTCTTAACTTTCTTCTTCCACACACTTTACCAAACTCCGTCACCAGCTTCTGCAGTTTCTCACATGAATCCGCCACCAGCGCTGTATCATCAGCGAACAACAACTGACTCACTTCCCAAGCTCTCTCATCCCCAACAGACTTCATACTTGCCCCCCTTTCCAAGACTCTTGCATTTACCTCCCTAACAACCCCATCCATAAACAAATTAAACAACCATGGAGACATCACACACCCCTGCCGCAAACCAACATTCACTGAGAACCAATCACTTTCCTCTCTTCCTACACGTACACATGCCTTACATCCTCGATAAAAACTTTTCACTGCTTCTAACAACTTGCCTCCCACACCATATATTCTTAATACCTTAATACCTTCCACAGAGCATCTCTATCAACTCTATCATATGCCTTCTCCAGATCCATAAATGCTACATACAAATCCATTTGCTTTTCTAAGTATTTCTCACATACATTCTTCAAAGCAAACACCTGATCCACACATCCTCTACCACTTCTGAAACCACACATATATATATATATATATATATATATATATATATATATATATATATATATATCTTTCACTTCATCTTTCCACCTCCAATTTGGTCTCCCACTTCTCCTCGTTCCCTCCACCTCTGACACATATATCCTCTTGGTCAATCTTTCCTCACTTATTCTCTCCATGTAACCAAACAATTTCAAAACACCCTCTTCTGCTCTCTCAACCACGCTCTTTTTATTTCCACACATCTCTCTTACCCTTACATTACTTACTCAATCAAACCACCTCACACCAAATATTGTCCTCAAACATCTCATTTCCAGCACATCCCCCCTCCTGCGCACAACTCTATCCATAGCCCGCGCCTCGCAACCATACAACATTGTTGGAACCACTATCCCTTCAAACATAGCCATTTTTGCTTTCCGAGATAATGTTCTCGACTTCCACACATTCTTCAAGGCTCCCAGGATTTTGCCCCTTCCATCACCCTATGATTTACTTCCGCTTCCATGGTTCCATCCGCTGCCAGGTCCACTCCCAGATATCTAAAACACTTTACTTCCTCCAGTTTTTCTCCATTCAAACTTACCTCCCAATTGACTTGACCCTCAACCCTACTGTACCTAATAACCTTGCTCTTATTCACATTTACTCTTAACTTTCTTCTTTCACACACTTTACCAAACTCAGTCACCAGCTTCTGCAGTTTCTCACATGAATCATCCACCAGCGCTGTATCATCAGCGAACAACAAGTGACTCACTTCCCAAGCTCTATCATCCCCAACAGACTGCATACTTGCCCCTCTTTCCAAAACTCTTGCATTCACCTCCCTAACAACCCCATCCATAAACAAATTAAACAACCATGGAGACATCACACACCCCTGCCGCAAACCTACATTCACTGAGAACCAATCACTTTCCTCTCTTCCTACACGTACACATGCCTTACATCCTCGATAAAAACTTTTCACTGCTTCTAACAACTTGCCTTCCACACCATATATTCTTAGTACCTTCCACAGAGCATCTCTATCAACTCTATCATATGCCTTCTCCAGATCCGTAAATGCTACATACAAATCCATTTGCTTTTCTAAGTATTTCTCACATACATTCTTCAAAGCAAACACCTGATCCACACATCCTCTACCGCTTCTGAAACCACACTACTCTTCCCCAATCTGATGCTCTGTACATGCCTTCACCCTCTCAATCAATACCCTCCCATATATTTTACCAGGAATACTCAACAAACTTATACCTCTGTAATTTGAGCACTCGCTCTTATCCCCTTTGCCTTTGTACAGTGGCACTATGCACGCATTCCGCCAATCCTCAGGCACCTCACCATGAATCATTTTTTTTTTTTTTTTTTTTTTTTTTTTATACTTTGTCGCTGTCTCCCGCGTTTGCGAGGTAGCGCAAGGAAACAGACGAAAGAAATGGCCCAACCCCCCCCCCCCCATACACATGTACATACACACGTCCAGACACGCAAATATACATACCTACACAGCTTTCCATGGTTTACCCCAGACGCTTCACATGCCTTGCTTCAATCCACTGACAGCACGTCAACCCCTGTATACCACATGACTCCAATTCACTCTATTTCTTGCCCTCCTTTCACCCTCCTGCATGTTCAGGCCCCGATCACACAAAATCTTTTTCACTCCATCTTTCCACCTCCAATTTGGTCTCCCTCTTCTCCTCGTTCCCTCCACCTCCGACACATATATCCTCTTGGTCAATCTCTCCTCACTCATTCTCTCCATGTGCCCAAACCATTTCAAAACACCCTCTTCTGCTCTCTCAACCACGCTCTTTTTATTTCCACACATCTCTCTTACCCTTACGTTACTTACTCGATCAAACCACCTCACACCACACATTGTCCTCAAACATCTCATTTCCAGCACATCCATCCTCCTGCGCACATCTCTATCCATAGCCCACGCCTCGCAACCATACAGCATTGTTGGAACCACTATTCCCTCAAACATACCCATTTTTGCTTTCCGAGATAATGTTCTCGACTTCCACACATTTTTCAAGGCTCCCAAAATTTTCGCCCCCTCCCCCACCCTATGATCCACTTCCGCTTCCATGGTTCCATCCGCTGACAGATCCACTCCCAGATATCTAAAACACTTCACTTCCTCCAGTTTTTCTCCATTCAAACTCACCTCCCAATTGACTTGACCCTCACCCCTACTGTACCTAATAACCTTGCTCTTATTCACATTTACTCTCAACTTTCTTCTTCCACACACTTTACCAAACTCAGTCACCAGCTTCTGCAGTTTCTCACATGAATCAGCCACCAGCGCTGTATCATCAGCGAACAACAATTGACTCACTTCCCAAGCTCTCTCATCCCCAACAGACTTCATACTTGCCCCTCTTTCCAGGACTCTTGCATTTACCTCCCTTACAACCCCATCCATAAACAAATTAAACAACCATGGAGACATCACACACCCCTGCCGCAAACCTACATTCACTGAGAACCAATCACTTTCCTCTCTTCCTACACGTACACATGCCTTACATCCTCGATAAAAACTTTTCACTGCTTCTAACAACTTGCCTCCCACACCATATATTCTTAATACCTTCCACAGAGCATCTCTATCAACTCTATCATATGCCTTCTCCAGATCCATAAATGCTACATACAAATCCATTTGCTTTTCTAAGTATTTCTCACATACATTCTTCAAAGCAAACACCTGATCCACACATCCTCTACCACTTCTGAAACCGCACTGCTCTTCCCCAATCTGATGCTCTGTACATGCCTTCACCCTCTCAATCAATACCCTCCCATATAATTTACCAGGAATACTCAACAAACTTATACCTCTGTAATTTGAGCACTCACTCTTATCCCCTTTGCCTTTGTACAATGGCACTATGCACGCATTCCGCCAATCCTCAGGCACCTCACCATGAGTCATACATACATTAAATAACCTTACCAACCAGTCAACAATACAGTCACCCCCTTTCTTAATAAATTCCACTGCAATACCATCCAAACCTGCTGCCTTGCCGGCTTTCATCTTCCGCAAAGCTTTTACTACCTCTTCTCTGTTTACCAAATCATTTTCCCTAACCCTCTCACTTTGCACACCACCTCGACCAAAACACCCTATATCTGCCACTCTGTCATCAGACACATTAACAAACCTTCAAAATACTCATTCCATCTCCTTCTCACATCACCGCTACTTGTTATCACCTCCCCATTTACGCCCTTCACTGAAGTTCCCATTTGCTCCCTTGTCTTACGCACCCTATTTACCTCCTTCCAGAACATCTTTTTATTCTCCCTAAAATTTACTGATAGTCTCTCACCCCAACTCTCATTTGCCCTTTTTTTCACCTCTTGCACCTTTCTCTTGACCTCCTGTCTCTTTCTTTTATACTTCTCCCACTCAATTGCATTTTTTCCCTGCAAAAATCGTCCAAATGCCTCTCTCTTCTCTTTCACTAATACTCTTACTTCTTCATCCCACCACTCACTACCCTTTCTAAACAGCCCACCTCCCACTCTTCTCATGCCACAAGCATCTTTTGCGCAATCCATCACTGATTCCCTAAATACATCCCATTCCTCCCCGACTCCCCTTACTTCCATTGTTCTCACCTTTTTCCATTCTGTACACAGTCTCTCCTGGTACTTCCCCACACAGGTCTCCTTCCCAAGCTCACTTACTCTCACCACCTTCTTCACCCCAACATTCACTCCTCTTTTCTGAAAACCCATACTAATCTTCACCTTAGCCTCCACAAGATAATGATCAGACATCCCTCCAGTTGCACCTCTCAGCACATTAACATCCAAAAGTCTCTCTTTCGCACGCCTGTCAATTAACACGTAATCCAATAACGCTCTCTGGCCATCTCTCCTACTTACATAAGTATACTTATGTATATCTCGCTTTTTAAACCAGGTATTCCCAATCATCAGTCCTTTTTCAGCACATAAATCTACAAGCTCTTCACCATTTCCATTTACAACACTGAACACCCCATGCATACCAATTATTCCCTCAACTGCCACATTACTCACCTTTGCATTCAAATCACCCATCACTATAACCCGGTCTCGTGCATCAAAACCGCTAACACACTCATTTAGCTGCTCCCAAAACACTTGCCTCTCATGATCTTTCTTCTCATGCCCAGGTGCATATGCACCAATAATCACCCACCTCTCTCCATCAACTTTCAATTTTACCCATATTAATCGAGAATTTACTTTCTTACATTCTATCACATACTCCCACAACTCCTGTTTCAGGAGTATTGCTACTCCTTCCCTTGCTCTTGTCCTCTCACTAACCCCTGACTTCACTCCCCAGACATTTCCAAACCACTCTTCCCCTTTACCCTTGAGCTTCGTTTCACTCAGAGCCAAAACATCCAGGTTCCTTTCCTCAAACATACTACCTATCTCTCCTTTTTTCACATCTTGGTTACATCCACACACATTTAGGCACCCCACTCTGAGCCTTCGAGGAGGATGATCACTCCCCGCGTGACTCCTTCTTCTGTTTCCCATTTTAGAAAGTTAATACAAGGAGGGGAGGATTTCCGGCCCCCCGCTCCCGTCCCCTCTAGTCGCTTTCTACGACACGCGAGGAATACGTGGGAAGTATTCTTTCACCCCTATCCCCAGGGATAATATACATATATATATACATACACACACACACACACACACACACATATGCACATACACACACACACACACACATACATATATATACATATGAAAAATGTAAGAACAATTTAGAAACAAACTTTTAGCTTGAAATGAATGAAAAAAAAAATGAATGTCACATGGCCTACACCTCGCTCCCTCATTCCACGATGTGCTCGCCAGCGTCCAGTGTTCGTTGGTACTGTGGTTATGGATGACGTAGAGTTATACCTCCTCCCTCTGGAATCTAATGAATTTCAAAACGATGAAATCCATAGTGTTTCCGTACGGTGCGTCTGAAAAGAAACCAGTGACGTGAGAGCAGATCACGACTAGAACAATGGTCTTCCCGCGCTTTTGCGTGTGGCAGATACATTTTTTTGTGAGTGATTTTATCCGTGTATTTTGGAGTGCTAGCCAAGATTACGGGTGCTGTTAACCTTGAACTTTATCGCGGGGTTAATGGTGATTCTACTGTCCAGTAATTTTCCGACTTTTGTCTTGATTTTGAAGATGTTATTTACGGAATTACTGGAAACCAAGTGATAACACGTGGATGGCGGAGCTCCAGCACGGGATTCGTCGGAAGGCCGTTTGATCCGTCGTCACGCCCCGCAGTCATCTACGTGGGTCGTGGTTGTCACCCAGCATCGTACGTCTGTGTGCTGGGTGGAGAGCGCGCTGGAGGACGGGTTCGGCAAATGAGGAAGAAGACCGATTTCGACGATGAAGGCCTGCACTGTGGCTGAGAGATTGACTTGAGGAGGCAGAAGTGATATTGTGACAGTGATTGTGTCAGCGTCGCGTCGCCTCGCCGCAGTGTATCGAGACAGACTTCCCCAGAACTTTTAAAGGGGAAGTAAATGTTTATAGTTGTGTTAATGGAGTGATAGTTTTCATGCATGGTGTTTTTGACAAGAAAATAGTGAAGTTGGAGAAAAATGTAGCTTAGACATTGAAGCTTATTGACACAGTGGTGAAATTGATGAGAACTGCTATTGACGTTTGTGTGAATAAATTGTACATCTCCTTTTCCATAGCCAGAGGTTGAACCATTATGTGACCATGAATCATACATACATTAAATAACCTTACCAACCAGTCAACAATACAGTCACCCCCTTTTTTAATAAATTCCACTGCAATACCATCCAAACCTGCTGCCTTGCCGGCTTTCATCTTCCGCAACGCTTTTACTACCTCTTCTCTGTTTACCAAATCATTTTCCGTAACCCTCTCACTTTGCACACCACCTCGACCAAAACACCCTATATCTGCCACTCTATTATCAAGCACATTCAGCAAACCTTCAAAATACTCACTCCATCTCCTTCTCACATCACCACTACTTGTTATCACCTCCCCATTAGCCCCCTTCACTGAAGTTCCCATTTGCTCCCTTGTCTTACGCACTTTATTTACCTCCTTCCAGAACATGTTTTTATTCTCCCTAAAATTTAATGATACTCTCTCACCCCATCTCTCATTTGCCCTCTTTTTCACCTCTTGCACCTTTCTCTTGACCTCCTTTCTCTTTCTTTTATACATCTCCCAGTAATTTGCATTATTTCCCTGCAAAAATCTTCCAAATGCCTCTCTCTTCTCTTTCACTAATAATCTTACTTCTTCATCCCACCACTCGCTACCCTTTCTAATCAACTCACCTCCCACGCTTCTCATGCTAGAAACATGTTTTGCGCAAGCCATCACTGCTCCCCTAAATACATCCCATTCCTCCCCCACTCCCTTTACCTCCTTTGTTCTCACCTTTTTCCATTCTGTACTCAATCTCTCCTGGTACTTCCTCACACAAGTCTCCTTCCCAAGCTCACTTACTCTCACTACCCTCTTCACCCCAACATTCTCTCTTCTTTTCTGAAAACCCCCACAAATCTTCACCTTCGCCTCCAGAAGATAATGATCAGACATCCATCCAGTTGCACCTCTCAGCACATTAACATCCAAAAGTCTGTCTTTCGCGCGCTTTTCAATTAACACGTAATCCAATAACGCTCTTTGACCATCTCTCCTACTTACATACGTATACTTATGTATATCTCGCTTTTTAAACCAGTTATTCCCAATCACCAGTCCTTTTTCAGCACATAAATCTACAAGCTCTTCACCATTTCCATTTACAACACTGAACACCCCATGTATACCAATTATTCCCTCAACTGCCACATTACTCACCTTTGCATTCAAATCACCCATCACTATAACCCGGTCTCGTGCATCAAAACCACTAACACACTCATTCAGCTGCTCCCAAAACACCTGCCTCTCATGATCTTTCTTCTCATGCCCAGGTGCATTTGCACTAATAATCACCCATCTCTCTCCATCAACTTTCAGTCTTACCCATATCAATCTAGAATTTACTTTCTTACACTCTATCACATACTCCCACAACTCCTGTTTCAGGAGTAGTGCTACCCCTTCCCTTGCTCTTGTCCTCTCACTAAGCCCTGACTTTACTCCCAAGACATTCCCAAACCATTCTTCCCCTTTGGAGGTGGAAAGATGGAGTGAAAAAGATTTTGAGTGATCGGGGTCTGAGCATGCAGGAGGGTGAAAGGTGGGCAAGGAATAGAGTGAATTGGATCGATGTGGTATACCGGGGTCGACGTGCTGTCAATGGATGGAATCAGGTCATATGAAGCGTCTGGGGTAAACCATGGAAAGTTCTGTGGGGCCTGGATGTGGAAAGGGAGCTGTGGTTTCATGCATTCTTGCATGACAGCTGAAGACTGAGTGTGAGCGAGTGGGGCCTTTGTTGTCTTTTCCTGGCGCTGCCTCGCGCACATGAAGGGGGAGGGGGATGCTATTCCGTGTGTGGCGGGGTGGCGATGGGGGTGAGTAGGGGCAGACAGTGTGAATTGTGTGCATGTGTGTATATGTGTGTGTCTGTGTGTGTATATATGTGTACGTTGGGATGTGTGGGTGTGTATGTTTGCGTGTGTGGACGTGTGTGTGTGTGCATGTGTTTGGGGGTGGGTTGGGCCATTTCTTTTGTCTGTTTCCTTGCGCTACCTCGCAGGAGCGGGAGATAGCGACAAAGGAAATATATATATATATATATATATATATATATATATATTATCCCTGGGGATAGGGGAGAAAGAATACTTCCCACGTATTCCCTGCGTGTCGTAGAAGGCGACTAAAAGGGGAGGGAGCGGGGGGCTGGAAATCCTCCCCTCTCAATTTTTTTTAATTTTCCAAAAGAAGGAACAGAGAAGGGGGCCAGGTGAGGATATTCCCTCAGTGGCCCAGTTCTCTGTTCTTAACGCTACCTCGCTAACGCGGGAAATGGCGAATAGTTTGAAAAAAAAAAAAAATATATATATATATATATATATATATATACATATATATATATATATATATATATATATATATATATATATGTATATATATATATATATATATATATATATCATATGGTTTGGTAGGTTATACATGACAGCTAGAGACTGAGTGTGAACGAATGTGGCCTTTGTTGTCTTTTCCCAGCACTACCTCACGCGCGTCCGGAGAGAGAGAGAGAGAGAGAGAGAGAGAGAGAGAGAGAGAGAGAGAGAGAGAGTTGTCATTTCATGTGTGGCGGGGTGGCGACGGGAATATATAAAAAAAAAAAAAAATATATATATATATATATATATATATATATATATATATATATATATATATATATATATATATATATATATATATTATATATATATATATATATATATATATATATATATATATATATATATATATATATTTTTTTTTTTTTATGCCGCTGTCTCCCGCGTTTGCGAGGTAGCGCAAGGAAACAGACGAAAGAAATGGCCCAACCCACCCCCATACACGTCCACACACGCAAATATACATACCTACACAGCTTTCCATGGTTTACCCCAGACGCTTCACATGCCTTGATTCAATCCACTAACAGCACGTCAACCCCGGTATACCACATCGCTCCAGTTCACTCTATTCCTTGCCCTCCTTTCACCCTCCTGCATGTTCAGGCCCCGATCACACAAAATCTTTGTCACTCCATCTTTCCACCTCCAATTCGGTCTCCCTCTTCTCCTCGTTCCCTCCACCTCCGACACATATATCCTCTTGGTCAATCTCTCCTCACTCATTCTCTCCATGTGCCCAAACCATTTCAAAACACCCTCTTCTGCTCTCTCAACCACGCTCTTTTTATTTCCACACATCTCTCTTACCCTTACGTTACTTACTCGATCAAACCACCTCACACCACACATTGTCCTCAAACATCTCATTTCCAGCACATCCATCCTCCTGCGCACAACTCTATCCATAGCCCACGCCTCGCAACCATACAACGTTGTTGGAACCACTATTCCTTGAAACATACCCATTTGTTCTCGACTTCCACACATTCTTCAAGGCTCCCAGAATTTTCGCCCCCTCCCCCACCCTATGATCCACTTCCGCTTCCATGGTTCCATCCTCTGCCAGATCCACTCCCAGATATCTAAAACACTTCACTTCATCCAGTTTTTCTCCATTCAAACTCACCTCCCATTTGATATATATATATATATATATATATATATATATATATATATATATATATATATATATATATATATATATATATATGTATATATATATATGTATATATATATATATATATACGTTGAAATGTATAGGTATGTATATGTGCGTGTGTGGACGTGTATGTATATACACGTTTATGTGGGTGGGTTGGGCCATTTTTTCGTCTGTTTCCTTGCGTTGCCTCGCTTTTTAACTAAATGTACATTGTTTATGACATCAACAAGCTTTACAATATCAATGTTGATTTTGATTTCAGACTTGTTAGGTTTGATGTTTCTCCACTTATCACAAAAGTTCCTGTTGATGACCTTTTAGAATATTTATTTGATGTTTGGATGATATTAATTTACCTGTTTCAAAGTCAGTTTTCATTGAACGGATAAAATTGTGTATAAAAGATTGTGTATTTCAATTCGATGGAGATTATTATGCTCAAAAATTTGGTATGGCAATTGGTAACCCTCTTTCACCTGTACTAAATAATCTTTATATGGAATTTCTTTAAACAAAATTACTAAAGGATATGTTACCTTCTAATGGAATTTGGTTTAGGTATGTAGATGATGATCTTTGTGATTGGCCAACAAATGAAAATTTACAAATATTTCTCCCCTTACTTAACAGTTACTACCTTCCATCAGATTTACTGTAGAAAATGATGATAATGGTATGTTACCATTTTTAGATTGCCTGATCCATAGGCAAGGAAACAAGTTTAAGTATAGCATATACATAAAACCTACCAATGTATGCTTATATATCCATTATTACTCAACATGACAGAGTTGAATTATCGTTTCAATTTATGTTCCTTAGGGCATTACGTATTGTAGTCCACAGTATGATGAGTTTGAGAAGATATATTTTATTGGATCTAAGTTAAAGTACCCTAGATCTTTCATTGATAAATTCCTTAAGTTAGCATAGAAATCATTTTATAGAGTTGAGCCAAAACCTCCCATTTACTCCAAGAATCTTTTAGTTCTCCCTTTTGAGAATAATTTTACTTTACTTCCCATGTTACTTAAATCCTTTAATGTAAATGTT
Source organism: Panulirus ornatus (assembly GCF_036320965.1). Taxonomy (NCBI): domain Eukaryota; kingdom Metazoa; phylum Arthropoda; class Malacostraca; order Decapoda; family Palinuridae; genus Panulirus; species Panulirus ornatus. The sequence goes on along the minus strand of NC_092224.1, from coordinate 54,311,225 downwards.
ACCTTCAGCAACAGTAATACTATAAAGAATATCTTAATCAGGAACTCATCAGAAGATTCTGGATGCATCTATAAAGTGCCATATAGAAATTGTGATCAGTTTTATGTTGGTCATGCTGATAAGGATCTTTCTGTTAGACTTAAACAACATGAATATAGTATAAGAACAGGAGGAGGATCAAGTGCCATGTTTAATCACGTTAACAACTATGATCATTGTATTGACTGGAGTAATGCCATCTCAGTTATTAACTCATTGAGTCTTCTATTATTAGAGACACAAAGAATTATAATCTTAATATTAGTGATGGTCTATACAAATTGGATAACTTTATTGTTGATAAAATTTGTAAATAATTCACCTTTTTGCCTTATAATTAGTTTATGATACGTTCGTTGTCTGTCTTGGACAATCGCATGTTAAGCAAATGGCGTCCTAGCTACGTCTCTTCTTTGTATATCAACTGACTGTTATTTCTCTCTCGTGTCTCCCCTGATGATGTGAATATTACACGAAAGTGCACTTAGGACCTTATCGTGTTTTATTTTCCCCGTGGACTCATAGGAAAATACTTGATCACGCGCAAAAATGTGAGAGTAGGTGAGCTTGGGAAGGAAACTTGTGTGAGGAAGTACCAGGAGAGACTGAGTGCAGAATGGAGAAAGGTGAGAGCAAAGGACGTAAGGGGAGTGGGGAAGGAATGGAATGTATTTAGGGAAGCAGTGATGGCTTGCGCAAAAGATACTTCTGGCATGAGAAGCGTGGGATGTGGGCAGATTAGAAAGGGTTGTGAGTGGTGGGATGAAGGAGTAAGATTATTAGTGAAAGAGAAGAGAGAGGCATTTGGACGATTTTTTGCAGGGAAATAGTGCAAATGACTGGGAGATGTATTAGAGAAAGAGGCAGGAAAATGATTGGAAGATGCATAAAAGAAAGAAGCAGGAGGTTAAGAAAAAGGTGCAAGAAATGAAAAAGATGGCAAAAGATAGTTGGGGTGAGAGAGTAACATTGAAATTTAGGGAGAAAAAAAAGATGTTTTGGAAGGAGGTAAATTAAGTGCGTAAGACAAGAGGAGTGGGAACATCGGTGACGGGGGCCAATGGGGAGGTAATAACAAGTAGTGGTGATGTGAGAAGGAGATGGAGTGAGTATTTTGAAAGTTTGTTGAATGTTTTAGATGATAGATTGGCAGATATAGCGTGTTTTGGTTGAGATGGTTTGCGAATTGAGAGGGTTAGGGAGAATGATTTGTTAAACAGAGAAAAGGTAGTGAAAGCTTTGCGGAGGATGAAAGCCGGCAAGGCGGCAGATTCGGATGGTATTGCAGTGGAATTTATTAAGAAAGGGGATGACTGTGTTGTTGACTGGTTGGTGAGGATATTTAATGTATGTATGGCTCATGATATGATGTGATAGAGTTGATAGAGATGCTCTGTAGAAAGTATTAAGAATATATGGTGTGGGAGGCAAGTTGTTAGAAGCAGTGAAAAGTTTTTATCGAGGATGTAAGGCATGTGTACGTGTAGGAAGAGAGGAAAGTGACTGGTTCTCAGTGAACGTAGGTTTGCGGCAGGGGTGTGTGATGTCTCCATGGTTGTTTGATTTGTTTATGGATGGGGTTGTTAAGGAGGTGAATGCAAGAATTTTGGAAAGAGGGGCAAGTATGAAGTCTGTTGTGGATGAGAGAGCTTGGGAAGTGAGTCAGTTGTTGGTCGCTGATGATACATCGCTGGTGGCTGGTTCATGTGAGAAACTGCAGAAGCTGGTGACTGAGTTTGGTAAAGTGTGTGAAAGAAGAAAGTTAAGAGTAAATGTGAATAAGAGCAAGGTTATTAGGTACAGTAGGGTTGAGGGTCAAGTCAATTGGGAGGTAAGTTTGAATGGAGAAAAACTGGAGGAGGTAAAGTGTTTTAGATATCTGGGAGTGGATCTGGCAGCGGATGGAACCGTGGAAGCGGAAGTGAATCATAGGGTGGGGGGAGGGGGCGAAAATCCTGGGAGCGTTGAAGAATGTGTGGAAGTCGAGAACATTATCTCGGAAAGCAAAAATGGCTATGTTTGAAGGAATAGTAGTTCCAACAATGTTGTATGGTTGCGAGGCGTGGGCTATGGATAGAGTTGTGCGCAGGAGGGTGGATGTGCTGGAAATGAGATGTTTGAGGACAATGTGTGGTGTGAGGTGGTTTGATCGAGTAAGTAACGTAAGGGTAAGAGAGATGTGTGGAAATAAAAAGAGCGTGGTTGAGAGAGCAGAAGATGGTGTTTTGAAATGGTTTGGGCACATGGAGAGAATGAGTGAGGAAAGATTGACCAAGAGGATATATGTGTCGGAGGTGGAGGGAACGAGGAGAAGTGGGAGACCAAATTGGAGGTGGAAAGATGGAGTGAAAAAGATTTTGTGTGATCGGGGCCTGAACATGCAGGAGGGTGAAAGGAGGGCAAGGAATAGAGTGAATTGGATCGATGTGGTATACTGGGGTTGACGTGCTGTTAGTGGATTGAATCAGGGCATGTAAAGCGTCTGGGGTAAACCATGGAAAGTTGTGTGGGGCCTGGATGTGGAAAGGGAGCTGTGGTTTCGGGCATTATTGTATGACAGCTAGAGACTGAATGTGAACGAATGGGGCCTTTGTTGGCTTTTCCTAGTGCTGCCTCGCACACATGAGGGGGGAGGGGGATGGTATTCCATGTGTGGCGAGGTGGCGATGGGAATGAATAAAGGCAGACAGTGTGAATTGTGTGCATGGGTATATATATGTATGTGTCTGTGTGTGTATATATATGTGTACATTGAGATGTATAGGTATGTATATTTGCGTGTGTGGACGTGTATGTATATACATTGTGTATGGGGGTGGGTTGGGCCATTTCTTTCGTCTGTTTCCTTGCGCTACCTCGCAAACGCGGGAGACAGCGACAAAGCAAAATAAATAAATAAATATATGGCTCGTGAAGTTCATGAGGATTTGCGGAATGAATGCATAGTGCCCTTGTACAAATGTAAAGGGGATAAAGGTGAGTGTTCAAATTTCAGTGGTATAGGTTTGTTGAGTATTCCTGGGAAATTATATGGGAGGGTATTAATTGAGAGGGTGAAGGGATTTACAGAACATCAGGTTGGGTAAGAGCAGTGTGGTTTCAGAAGTGGTAGAGGATGTGTGGATCAGGTGTTTGCTTTGAAAAGTGTATGTGAGAAATACTTAGGAAAACAAATGGATTTGTATGTAGTATTTATTGATCTGGAGAAGGCATATGATTGAGTTGATAGAGATGCTTTGTGAGAGGTATTAAGAGTATATTGTGTGGGAGGCAAGTTGCTGGAAGCAGTGAAAAGTTTTTATTGAGGATGTAAGGCATGTGTACGAGTAGGAAGAGAGGAAAGTGATTGGTTATTAGTGAATGTCGGTTTGCGGCAGGCGGTGCGTGATGTCACCATGGTTGTTTAATTTGTTTATGGATGGGGTTGTTAGGGAGGTGAATGCAAGAGTTTTGGAAAAAGGCAAGTATGCAGTCTGTTTTAGATGAGAGGGCTTGGGAAGTGAGTCAGTGGTTGCTCGCTGATGATACAGCGTGGTTGCTGATTCCTGTGAGAAACTGCAGAAGCTGGTGACTGAGTTTCGTAAATTGTGTGAAAGCAGAAAGCTGAGAGTAAATGTGAATATGAGCAAGGTTATTTATTAAGTACAATAGGGTTGAGGGACACGTTAATTGGGAGGTACTTTTGAATGAAGAAAAACTGGAGGAAGTGAAATGTTTTAGATATCTGGGAGTGGATTTGGCAGCGGATGGAACCATGGAAGCGGAAGTGAGTCACAGGGTGGAAGAGGGGGCGAAATTTCTGGGAGCGTTGAAAAATGTGTGGAAGGCGAGAACATTATCTTGGAAAGCAAAAATGGATATGTTTGAAGGAATAGTGGTTCCAACAATGTTATATGGTTGCGAGGCGTGGGCTATTGATAGGGTTGTGCGTAGTAGGGTGGAAGTGTTGGAAATGAGATTTTTGAGGACAATATGTGGTGAGAGGTGATTCGATCGATTAGATAATGAAAGGGTAAGAGAGATGTGTGGTAATAAAAAGAGTGTGGTTGAGAGAGCAGAAGAGGGTGTATCGAAATGGTTTGGCCACATAGAGAGAATGAGTAAGGAAAGATTGACCAAGAGGATATATGTGTCAGAGGTGGAGGGAACGAGGAGAAGTGGGAGACCATTTTGGAGGTGGAAAGATGGAGTGAAAAAGATTTTTAGCGATCGGGGCTCGAAAATGCAGGAGTGTGAAAGATGTGCAAAGAATAGAGTGAATTGGAACGATGTAGTATACAGGGGTCGACATGCTGTCAGTTAATTGAACCAGAGCATGTGAAGCGTCTGGGGTAAACCATGGAAAGTTTTGTGGGGCCTGGATGTAGGAAGGGAGCTGTGGTTTCAGGTGCATTATACATGACAGCTAGAGACAGTGTGAACGAATGTGGACTTTGTTGTTTTTTCCTAGCGCTACCTTACGCGCGTGCGCGGGGAGGGCGTTGTCATTTCATGTGTGGCGGGGTGGCGACGGGAATGAATAAGGGCAGCAAGTATGAATTATGTATATGTGTATGTATGGATATGTTTGTGTATGTATATTTATATGTATACTTTGAAATGTATAGGTATGTATATGCGTGTGTGGACGTGTCTGTATATGCATGTGTATGTGGGTGGGTTGGGCCATTCTTTCGTCTGTTTCTTTGCGCTACCTCGCTAACACGGGAGACAGTGACAAAGTATAATAATGAAAATAAAAAAAAGAAATGTATATATATATATATATATATATATATATATATATATATATATATATATATATATATATATATATGTGTGTGTGTGTGTGTGTGTGTGTTGTGGTACAACAACAGTAGGGAAACTCACACTATCACAACATGAGCCGGGGTCATCAGTAGTGTAGTTGTTGCCACCGTCGCCAGGGTTCGGCACCTCCTGCAGCCCCACGTCGCTCCTCCTGCCGCCTGAGGCCAGGCCAGAGGAAGATTGTTAGACACACACAGAGGTTCGTCATGATCATAAACGTCTGTATGTGGGAACTGAATGATCTAAGCCAGTTTGTAATGGTGATGAAGGAATCCTATGATATAGTGAAACATATATAGCATATGCACCGATCTATTTACCTATTATCACTCCATCTGTATATTCCACAGTTTGATAATTCATCCATTCGGATCTCTCTCTCTCTCTCTCTCTCTCTCTCTCTCTCTCTCTCTCTCTCTCTCTCTCTCTTTCTCTCTCTCTCTCTCTCTCTCTCTCTCTCTCTCTCTCTCTCTCTCTCTCTCTCTCTCTCTCTCTCTCTCTCTCTCCCTCCCTCTCTCTAGAAATTGTGTGCAAGAAATAGTGACACAGACGGGTTCGTATATGGCATTTAAGGATTTGGAGAAGGAGTTTTGAAGGGTTGCCAGAGGTGCTTCGTGGGAGGTGTTACGAATGTATCTTGTGGGATCAAAGTTGCTTTCATGCAGGGAGGAATTTTTTCTTTTTTGAAGAGAACAGAGCGTTTGTGGGAGTAGGAAGATACGAGGTTGAGTGGTTTGAGGTGAAGGTGGGTCTGTGGCAGCGGCGGGTGATGGGACCTTGGCTGCTTAGTTTGTTAGCGAGTTGAAAGAGAGGACTCTTAGTGGCTGATGTGAAGGAAGGAAACGAGATTTTTTTACTTGTCTAAAAATGAAAGTTATGGACACATTCAGATTCTTTGGAGAGAAAAGGAATGAGTGCAGTTAGCTAGAAGTTAGTTTGAGGGGCTACAACTGTTTCTTTCTAGGGAAGGGTCTGAAGCAAGGCGGGGTTTCAAGAAGGAAAAAGTTTGGGTTGCTAGACAAAGACGAAAAAGTTGGGCAGTTGCACTCATTGAGAACACGAAGAGGTATAACATCAACATCCAGTCTATACACTATATATATATATATATATATATATATATATATATATATATATATATATATATATATACATATATGATGTCTCCATGGTTGTTTGATTTGTTTATGGATGGGGTTGTTAGGGAGGTGAATGCATGGGTTTTGGAAACGGGCAAGTATGCAGTCTGTTGTGGATGAGAGAGCTTGGGATGTGAGTCAGTTGTTGTTCGCTGATGATACAGTGCTGATGGCTGATTCATGTGAGAAACTGCAGAAGCTGGTGACTGAGTTTGGTAAAGTGTGTGAAAGAAGAAAGTTAAGAGTAAATGTGAATAAGAGCCAAGTTATTAGATACAGTAGGGTTGAGGGTCAAGTCAATTGGGAGGTAAGTTTGAATGGAGAAAAACTGGAGGAAGTAAAGTGTTTTAGATATCTGGGAGTGGATCTGGCAGCGGATGGAACCATGGAAGCGGAAGTGAATCATAGGGTGGGGGAGGGGGCGAAAGTTCTGGGAGCCTTGAAGAATGTTTGGAAGTCGCAAACGTTATCTTGGAAAACAAAAATGGTTACGTTTGAAGTAATAGTGGTTCCAGCAGTGGTATATGGTTGCGAGGCGTGGGCTATAGATGGATTTGTGCGGAGGAGGGTGGATGTGCTGGAAATGAGATGTCTGAGGACAGTATGTGGTGTGAGGTGGTTTGATCGAGTAAGTAATGAAAGGGTAAGAGAGATGTGTGGTAATATAAAGAGTGTGGTTGAGAGAGCAGAAGAGGGTGTTTTGAAATGGTTTGGTCACATGGAGAGAATGAGTGAGGAAAAATCGACCAAGAGGATAGATGTGTCAGAGGTGGAGGGAACGAGGAGAAGTGGGAGACCAAATTGGAGGTGGAAAGATGGAGTGAAAAAGATTTTGAGTGATTGGGGCCTGAACATGCAGGAGGGTGAAAGGCGTGCAAGGAATAGTGTGAATTGTAACAATGTTGTATACCGGGGTCGACGTGTTGTCAGTGGATTGAATCAGGGCATGTGAAGCGTCTAGGGTAAACCATGGAAAGTTTTGTGGGGCCTGGATTTGGAAAGGGAGCTGTGGTTTCGGTGCATTGTACATGACAGCTAGAGTGTGAATGTGAACGAATGTGGCCTTTGTTGTCTTTTCCTAGAGCTACTTCGCGCACATGCGGGGGGAGGGGGTTTTCATTTTATGTGTGGCGGTATGGCGACGGGAATGAATGAGGGCAGACAGTATGAATTATGTACATGTGTATATATGTTTATGTCTGTGTGTGTATATATATGTATACGTTGAGATGTATAGATATGTATAGGTGCTGTGTGTGGACGTGTATGTATATACATGTGGATGTGGGTGGGTTAGGCCAATCTTTCGTCTGTTTCCTTGCGCTAACTTGCTAACGCGGGAGACAGCGACAAAGTATAATATATATATATATATATGTATATATATATATATATATATATATATATATATATATATATATATATATATATATAGTGGACGATATAACACAGGCAAAACATGGCCCTATCACATCACATTACATTGCCCATCTTGAGCAAAAGAAAACTAGGGTAAGAAATAGTGAAATTATAAAGAGCTCCTCATGTGTTTGCTGACCCGGCTCATGAATTTAGAAACATAATAGAGAGAAGGAAGAAGATTCCACACACTCCCTGAGGAGAAGGGTCGATCCCCGTGTGGTTCGCTCCCATGCACACACTGTGGGAAGCAGTAGCCAGGCGCTTACGACGGGCCTAAGTTTGCAGAGGCACACGCAAACCCCTCACGTGAGCAGTGTCGGTAATGATATAGAGCAAGGGAGAGGACAGCCACATCATGGTAGACTGAAAGGCGTGGTTGCAGACAAGTGATGCCTGGGAACCTAATGGGAAATAGAGATTTCGATTTCACTCTGGTTGATAGGGTGGGTCGAGGAAGAACGCTGCTGATATGTGAGAAATAATTTCTCTATATTAGGGGGAGTAAAACCCATGTACATATGAAATATTATCCTACACGTAAAGTGATAGTGGCTCCAATACCCTCAACTTTTATGAAGCAGGTTTTATAATACTGATTATATGGGGTTTCCTAGAATAGGGTGGTTGATATGGTTGTGCCCCAATATATTTGTTATTATATGGGTTCTTGTAGGGTTGAACTGTGTGGTGTTTTCATTTTCATATTGAACTAAGGTAAGCAAGTAACATTTATAAAGAGAAACACAGAAATTGAGTTCGGACATTGTTGGATCTAATTAGGTTACGGCCTCCCTGTTGAGTGAGGCTGTACAGGTCCGAATTAAGATAATAGATGTGTTCAGTGCAAGAAAGAGAATTATCACTAGAGTGAGGAAGGTTAAAAAAAGTTGAGTCATCAGGGTAGAAGTGAATAGGGGTTGACGCTGAAGAGAGATCATATGTGGAGACATGAGAGAGGGAAGGCGACAGGTCAGAACCCATAACTCACCATTGTTGATAGGATAAGAAGATAATATCGCTCTATCATCTACTGTTGCAATAGACCGACATAGGGGGAGAGAGAGAGAGAGAGAGAGAGAGAGAGAGAGAGAGAGAGAGAGAGAGAGAGAGAGAGAGAGAGAGAGAGATGTGCACTAGAGGGCAAAGAATGACACATAAGCCAAAGCAAGATATCGAGGGCCACGACGAAGGTCTCGCAACAATCCTTGAGAGAGGAAGACCAGAGGTGGGTCACACACGGGGGTAATCACCAACACACCTTGCACCGCCAAAGTCGTGTTAGTGATCGAAAAGGAAAGAATGGGATTAGAAGTGTTTGAGAAAGTAAGAGTTAAGATGAGTTTCAAAGACTTTGGCGATGGCTGGGATAGAGCTGGCAAGACCATGGCTGAGGATATTGTAGGAGAGGTCATAGGTTCAGCAGGAGGAGGTGGAAGGGAGAAGGGTTAGATGTGGAATCGTCCAAAACAAAGTCTGAGAAATACAATATGAGTAAAAGAGGGTTTTCATCAGCTGAAGGGTTAACTATAGACTGGTAAGGTCCGAAAAAGAGGAGAAAAGTCTGAATTATAGAAATTGTTGGCGATGCCTTCCGTTGACGACCAGGAAGATTAATCAGTAGAGTAAATCAAATCAGTACCTATCTTTTTTCTTTTCGAGAGTGCTTAACTCGACGAATAACGGCTCTGCAACGAATCCAAATTCATGAAGGCAGACTAAGGTTTAGGAGAAGGGAAGAGTTTTGTGGCCCAATGCTCTGTGTCTTAATACCATCAGCATCAGGGGCAGAGATCAAGTGATATAGGGAATAAAGTTTTGCTATAAAAAGGGTCTTATGACCCCCATCAGAGCCACGATAACTTTACTATACAGTCTACCAAAGTTTGAGGTATTCTCCCTAGATAACCAGTACTCGTCCGAAGGAAGGTTAGTATAAAAGTTGCTCAAGGAAGACCATTGAGCTCTTCCCACGTGCTACAGTTGGACACCTCGAGGGATAAACAACTAGTGGACGTGCCGAGTCGAAAATGATAAGAGGAAAGATTGTGATTGGAAGATCCTGAAATGGCAGAAACTGCGTCTGTAGGTGGAGGGTTCAGTGGTAAATAAGGGATCGGGTGTTATGGTAGAGTTCTCGAGGCGATAAGGAACTCGGGGTTGTGTTCAGCAACTTGTTGTAGATCATTAAGGAAGGGAAAAAAAGATGGGCCCTCGACTCCTCTGGGATCATCCTGTGTTAAGCCAAGCCAGTCTCTGCCACGTATATTGAATCCCCTGCCCAGAGGATTTCAGTGTGTGGGTATGCAGTTAGATCGTTATTAATAGCTGGAAAAATTGGAGGGGAGTTGGAGGATAAACGAATACACTAGAAAATTCTTAGAAGTTAAAGCTACTTGGGGCCAGATGGTACCAAAGTTGGGAGGCCTGAGATCCATAAGGCGAGCAGTCTGTGTTCCTATACAACAACGAGCACGTTGAGGTATAAACTTGATGTATTTTGATTCAGATCCACAGCTGGCATTAGCTACACGTCCTTAGTTGCCTTAATACGTTCACAAATCTTAATCTTTGAAAACGGGGTGTCTGTCTACTCCTGCCACATTAATCCATGAGCCTCTCTTTTCTTCTACTACCCCAAACATCCTTGTCAGAACGCAATGGTCTATTGTTGTGTGAAATCATTTGTGTTCGTTTATACTCATTTGTAAACACTGTCGTTGGAGTGGGAGCGAAGGTGGAGAGTATAGTTTAGCATCCCTCAACAGTTGGGTTTTGGGAGAGTAGAGGATCAGGTGAGGTGGTAAGGGTGATTCATAATGCACGGGAGGCTGGATCGAAGACCATCAATATTTCCGAAGTGGCCAGGGAAAGAGCCAAATGGAGGAGCAGTGGGTGGGTCCTGGTCACTTTATAACAGTCCGTGTGGCGACACAAACTGTATACAGTCCCCGACGAGTGAGAGGACTGGTCCGACTCGGTGTTGGAGGAACATTATCTTTGACGTCCTTTCATTTGTTGTGAATCAAGATTGGGAATATGGAATCGAGACCAAAGGATCACGCAACTTACGTGTTGCAAAGTGTTATGTGTGAGGTGGGAAGAGAGTTGTTGACTGTATACCAGCAACTCTCGTGTATTTGAGGTAGAAAGGAATGACATTAATCTGGGCTAGGGAGGAGAACGTGACAACCACTGCCGTGCTGGCATGATTCAGTGTGCCGCCGTCGCTAAACCTCCCGATACTCAGGCGTTAGTACCCCTCTGGTCAGTGGCTGCCTGCCATCTGTTATGTTTTTTTTTTTTTTTATACTTTGTCGCTGTCTCCCGCGTTTGCGAGGTAGCGCAAGGAAACAGACGAAAGAAATGGCCCAACCCCCCCCCATACACATGTACATACACACGTCCACACACGCAATATACATACCTACACAGCTTTCCATGGTTTACCCCAGACGCTTCACATGCCTTGATTCAATCCACTGACAGCACGTCAACCCCTGTATACCACATCGCTCCAATTCACTCTATTCCTTGCCCTCCTTTCACCCTCCTGCATGTTCAGGCCCCGATCACACAAAATCCTTTTCACTCCATCTTTCCACCTCCAATTTGGTCTCCCTCTTCTCCTCGTTCCCTCCACCTCCGACACATATATCCTCTTGGTCAATCTTTCCTCACTCATTCTCTCCATGTGCCCAAACCACTTCAAAACACCCTCTTCTGCTCTCTCAACCACGCTCTTTTTATTTCCACACATCCCTCTTACCCTTACGTTACTTACTCGATCAAACCACCTCACACCACACATTGTCCTCAAACATCTCATTTCCAGCACATCCATCCTCCTGCGCACAACTCTATCCATAGCCCACGCCTCGCAACCATACAACATTGTTGGAACCACTATTCCTTCAAACATACCCATTTTTGCTTTCCGGGATAATGTTCTCGACTTCCACACATTTTTCAAGGCTCCCAAAATTTTCGCCCCCTCCCCCACCCTATGATCCACTTCCGCTTCCATGGTTCCATCCGCTGACAGATCCACTCCCAGATATCTAAAACACTTCTCTTCCTCCAGCCTCTCACCATTCAAACTCACCTCCCAATTGACTTGACCCTCAACCCTACTGTACCTAATAACCTTGCTTTTATTGACATTTACTCTTAACTTTCTTCTTCCACACACTTTACCAGACTCCGTCACCAGCTTCTGCAGTTTCTCACATGAATCCGCCACCAGCGCTGTATCATCAGCGAACAACAACTGACTCACTTCCCAAGCTCTCTCATCCCCAACAGACTTCATACTTGCCCCTCTTTCCAAAACTCTTGCATTTACCTCCCTAACAACCCCATCCATAAACAAATTAAACAACCATGGAGACATCACACACCCCTGCCGCAAACCTACATTCACTGAGAACCAATCACTTTCCTCTCTTCCTACACGTACACATGCCTTACATCCTCGATAAAAACTTTTCACTGCTTCTAACAACTTGCCTCCCACACCATATATTCTTAATACCTTCCACAGAGCATCTCTGTCAACTCTATCATATGCCTTCTCCAGATCCATAAATGCTACATACAAATCCATTTGCTTTTCTAAGTATTTCTCACATACATTCTTCAAAGCAAACACCTGATCCACACATCCTCTACCACTTCTGAAACCACACTGCTCTTCCCCAATCTGATGCTCTGTACATGCCTTCACCCTCTCAATCAATACCCTCCCATATAATTTACCAGCAATACTCAACAAACTTATACCTCTGTAATTTGAGCACTCACTCTTATCCCCTTTGCCTTTGTACAATGGCACTATGCAAGCATTCCGCCAATCCTCAGGCACCTCACCATGAGTCATACATACATTAAATAACCTTACCAACCAGTCAACAATACAGTCACCCCCTTTTTTAATAAATTCCACTGCAATACCATCCAAACCTGCTGCCTTGCCGGCTTTCATCTTCCGCAAAGCTTTTACTACCTCTTCTCTGTTTACCAAATCATTTTCCCTAACCCTCTCACTTTGCACACCACCTCGACCCAAACACCCTATATCTGCCACTCTGTCATCAGACACATTCAACAAACCTTCAAAATACTCATTCCATCTCCTTCTTACATCACCACTACTTGTTATCACCTCCCCATTTACGCCCTTTACTGAAGTTCCCATTTGCTCCCTTGTCTTACGCACCCTATTTACCTCCTTCCAGAACATCTTTTTATTCTCCCTAAAATTTACTGATAGTCTCTCACCCCAACTCTCATTTGCCCTTTTTTTCACCTCTTGCACCTTTCTCTTGACCTCCTGTCTCTTTCTTTTATACTTCTCCCACTCAATTGCATTTTTTCCCTGCAAAAATCGTCCAAATGCCTCTCTCTTCTCTTTCACTAATACTCTTACTTCTTCATCCCACCACTCACTACCCTTTCTAAACAGCCCACCTCCCACTCTTCTCATGCCACAAGCATCTTTTGCGCAATCCATCACTGATTCCCTAAATACATCCCATTCCTCCCCCACTCCCCTTACTTCCATTGTTCTCACCTTTTTCCATTCTGTACACAGTCTCTCCTGATACTTCTTCACACAGGTCTCCTTCCCAAGCTCACTTACTCTCACCACCTTCTTCACCCCAACATTCACTCTTCTTTTCTGAAAACCCATACTAATCTTCACCTTAGCCTCCACAAGATAATGATCAGACATCCCTCCAGTTGCACCTCTCAGCACATTGACATCCAAAAGTCTCTCTTTCGCACGCCTGTCCATTAACACGTAATCCAATAACGCTCTCTGGCCATCTCTCCTACTTACATAAGTATACTTATGTATATCTCGCTTTTTAAACCAGGTATTCCCAATCATCAGTTCTTTTTCAGCACATAAATCTACAAGCTCTTCACCATTTCCATTTACAACACTGAACACCCCATGCATACCAATTATTCCCTCAACTGCCACATTACTCACCTTTGCATTCAAATCACCCATCACTATAACCCGGTCTCGTGCATCAAAACCGCTAACACACTCATTTAGCTGCTCCCAAAACACTTGCCTCTCATGATCTTTCTTCTCATGCCCAGGTGCATATGCACCAATAATCACCCACCTCTCTCCATCAACTTTCAATTTTACCCATATTAATCGAGAATTTACTTTCTTACATTCTATGACATACTCCCACAACTCCTGTTTCAGGAGTATTGCTACTCCTTCCCTTGCTCTTGTCCTCTCACTAACCCCTGACTTCACTCCCCAGACATTTCCAAACCACTCTTCCCCTTTACCCTTGAGCTTCGTTTCACTCAGAGCCAAAACATCCAGGTTCCTTTCCTCAAACATACTACCTATCTCTCCTTTTTTCACATCTTGGTTACATCCACACACATTTAGGCACCCCACTCTGAGCCTTCGAGGAGGATGAGCACTCCCCGCGTGACTCCTTCTTCTGTTTCCCATTTTAGAAAGTTAATACAAGGAGGGGAGGATTTCCGGCCCCCCGCTCCCGTCCCCTCTAGTCGCTTTCTACGACACGCGAGGAATACGTGGGAAGTATTTTTTCACCCCTATCCCCAGGGATAATATACATATATAAACACACACACACACACACACACACACACACACAAATTCTATATTCTGGCAAATACAACAAAGCAAATTTCTGAACAACATAAAGTTAAATGACACGGGTGAGAACTGTCTGAGTGCGCAGCTTTGCGTTTCTCATTATAGGCTTGTGGCTTCCATGTGCATTCAATGGATGGGTCAGCTGCCAGCACGAACGACAGAAGTATTTAAAGCAATTCTCATCACGGCAAAAATATGGCCCTTGTTGCATGCCACACAACTGTTATGTATATGTATATATTGTTTTTTTTATGCTAAATCGCCCATACACGCACATATACATACATATACATTTCAACGTATACATACATATACATACACAGACTTATACATATTTACACATGTACATATTTATACTTGCTTCCTTCATCCATTTCCGTCGCCACCCCGCCAAACATGAAATACCCCCTCCCCTTCCCGCCGCTACCATAGCTCCAGGAAAAGACAACAAAGGCCACAGTCGTACACACTGTCTCTAGCTGTCATGTATAATGAACCGAACCACAGCTACCCTTCCACATCCAGGTCCCACACAACTTTCCATGGTTTACCTCAGACTCTTCACATGCCCTGGTTCAATCCACTGACAGCACATCGACCCCGGTATAACACATCGTTCCAATTCACTATTCCTTGCATGCCATTCACCCTCCTGTATGTTCAGGCCCCGATTGCCCAGTATCTGTATCACTCCATCCTTCAACCTCCAATTTGGTCTCCCGCTTCTTGTTCCCTCCACCTCTGACACATATATCCTCTTTGTCAGTCTTTCCCAACTCATTCTCTCCATGTGTCCAAACCACACTCCTTTTATTACCACTCATCTCTCTTACCTTTTCATTACTTACTCAAACATTTCATTTCCAACATATCCACCCTCCTCCGCCTCGCAACCATATAACATTGTTTGAACCGCTATTCCTTCAGACATACTCATTTTTGCTCTCCGAAATAACGTTCTTGCCTTCCACTTATTTTTCAACGCCCCCAGAACCTTCGCTTCCTCTCCCACCCTGCGACTCACTTCCGCTTCCATGGTTCCATCCGCTGCCAAATCCACTCCCAGATATCTAAAACACTTCACTTCCTCCAGTTTTTCTCCATTCAAACTTACCTCCCAATTGACTTGTCCCTCAACCCTACTGTACCTAATAGTCTTGCTCTTATTCACATTTACTGTCAGCTTTCTTGTTTCACACACTTTACCAAACTTATTCACCAACTTCTGCAGTTTCGGTACATTACATATAGCTAGGTAATGGATGTGAGCGAAATGCGGCTTCTCTTCGTCTGTTCTTGGCGGGAAACGGCGGACAAGTATGGAAGAGAAGAGAGAGAGAGAGAGAGAGAGAGAGAGAGAGAGAGAGAGAGAGAGAGAGAGAGAGAATATACATCAGAAAATGAGTGCGTATTGCATTTCCGTCTAGTATACTTAAATATCTACTATTGAGCCTGGAACAGCTGCCAGGAGTGCTAGAAATAGGTTACCCAGGGTCACACAGACATGTGTTAGAAACATGTAGATTACCAGCCAGGATTCCAGTGACCTCACACCCAACAGAGACAGTGGGTTAGCGTTATATAGGGTCGCTCCAGCAGCTCTGAGAATAACAGAACGATGGTTCCCATCTTCTGTAGGTCATCTCATGCTGTTAGCATGCATGACCTTCTTGAAATATGTGTGTGTGTGTGTGTGTGTGTGTGTGTGTGTGTGTGTGTGTGTGTGTGCATGTGTGTGTGTGTGTGTGTGTGTGTGTGTTGAACTGTACAAAGATACGGTAGAGTTACGTGGGGGAGGTGATGGAAGCCAGAGGGTAGGTGAACCTGCCCTGCTCAGTTGGCTGGAAATGACCGTTCAGATGAAGGTAACATTTGTGTAACGTTTGTGGACTGAGTGTGGCTGCCGTACTAGTTGCCATCTCGACACGAAACGATGGAACTACCCATTACTGTCTTACTTCGAGGTAGTGGTTCAGTCTACATAGTGATCCCCGAAACAGGATTTTCTTTTGCGCCCTGGTGACCACATTAGACGTTGGACCAGCATGAAATGAGGGAGCTTGATAGAGACGCATCCGCTTATCTTTAAATGAACATCACATTAGCATACCAGGTGAGATGAGGACGTAGGAAACATCACACTAGCATACCCGGTCTGTTGATGACGTAGTAGCAGGGTGTGAAATACATAGAGAAATACAGTGAATGTTACATTGAGAAGATATGAAGACTTGATTTAGAAGAAAGATACGTTGCTGCAGTATGTTGCAAGGTGTCCAGGGGATGATTTATTGACAAAATAGATTCAGATTTTACGGGACAAGGAATATGTATGATCAAGATATGACGGATCGTGTTGCCACTTGGCCGTGACCTGGGTGGAGACTGGTTCTGTCCAAGGTCGTGACCTGGGTGGAGACTGGTTCTGTCCAAGGTCGTGACCTGGGTGGAGACTGGTTCTGTCCAAGGTCGTGACCTGGGTGGAGACGGGCTGTGTCCAAGGTCGTGACCTGGGTGGAGGCTGCTGCGTCTAGTGCCATGACCTGGTTGAAGGCTATGTCCAGGGTTGTGACCTGGGTGGAGGCTGACTGTGTCCAAGGCCATGACCTGGGTGGAGAGTCAGTGCGTCCAGGTCTTTTCAACAATGAGACCGTAATTTTCATATGACCGGTGGATCAGGTGGCTAGTAGACAGGACACCCAACACACGTGTGTCGGGCCACTGTTCGTGCTCCCCTCCGGAGATCGATGGTGACTTATTAAGACACAGATATTACAGCAAATATTCAAAATATTACGACAGATATTCATAATTAATCCTTGAATATATATATATATATATATATATATATATATATATATATATATATATATATATATATATATATATATATATATATATATATATGTTTATGGAGCAGATATGGTCCGTGATCTGTTCACTGTTGCATGTGCCAGTGAGAGTGGCACTCGACGCTGAGCGAGAGCGGTGGGTACGGCCTCCTGCAGGATGTAGCGGGATGTGCGTGTGTGTGTGAGGGGAAGCCGCCCCGGGTGATGGAAGGTCGGGTGTTGGCAATACTGAGATGAATGGATCCGTGAGAGCGAGAAATGTTCCTTCTGGCCTGAGATACCGCCCTCACGGGACACTAAACACACACGTTAGTAGCAGAAGTTTGCAGTAGCCTGGTGATATATAGATCTCCTGGAGGCGCGTAATGACCACCACCCACCACCCAAACAGCGCCCCCGGCGACCAGACCTTCCAACACCGACGCGGGAATGCAAACTTGGACCACCAAAGCGGCCGATAGATTTTCATTTCCTTTCTTTCTTAATTTCGAAAAGGAACCAGAGGAGGGAGCTACCGGGGTGTTGCGTCTCTGCACAACTCCCGTCGATAAGTTAAGCTCAGGACCTGAAGGAAAGTGGCGGGGGTTGGGTGAACGTAAGGAATGACTGCTCTGTTGTGTTATTAAGACCAGGATGAATAAGTCAGCGGAGCTCCGCGCTAACTTCCCCACGGTGAACTATGAAGAAGTAGGGCGCCGCCCGCCAGCGCACAACCCTGGACACAAAACTTAATACTTTTCAACTCTTTTTTTTTTTTTTTTCTTTCTTCCCCGCGGCTTTGCACCAACTTTCGTAACATGTTTGATTCATTTCCTTCTCTCTCTCTCTCTCTCTCTCTCTCTCTCTCTCTCTCTCTCTCTCTCTCTCTCTCTCTCTCTCTCTCTCTCTCTCTCTTTTAGTTGGTGGTAGGCAACCAGGGAGGTCCTCTCACCTACCTATCGTAAGGGTTAGTGACAGGCCTTTTCTGTCGCCGTCAAGTTCCCCTCCTTCGCCCAGGTTACCGCATTGTACACCTCATGAACACTCGAGTTCCCGGCATTCATCCTACAAACACAGACTTTCTCCATCTTGCACATAACAGCACTCGACTACACGTGTCAAAGATGGACTCTGTTCTTAACTAAATTTCCTACTGTACGTGTTAGCCCTTACTGATGACGAAGAACTCGTGGCAGGTGCTCGTGGGTAGGGAGGTCGGGAGGTAAGGAGACACATAGGCGGGTAGGTATGGAGGTAAGTAGACACATAGGCAAGTAGGTAGAGAGGTAAGTAGACACGTAGGTAAAGTGGTAAGCAGACATGTAGGTCGGGAGAGAAGTAGACAAGTAGGCAGGTAGGTAGAGAGGTAAGTAGACACATAGGCAGGTAGGTAGGGAGGTAAGTAGACACATAGGCAAGTGGGTAGGGAGGTAAGAAGATAGGCAGGGAGGTAAATAGACACGTAGGTAGGGAGGTAAGTAGACATGTAGGTAGGGAGGGAAGTAGACACATAGGCAGGTAGGTAGGGAGGTAAGTAGACACACAGGCAGGTTGGTAGGGAGGTAAATAGACATATAGGCGGGTGGGTAGGGAGGCAAGTAGACAGATAGGCAAGTGGGTAGGGAGGTAAGTAGACTCATAGGCAAGGAGGTAAGTAGAGACATAGGCAGGGAGGTAAGTTGACACGTAGGTAGGGAGGTAAGTAGACATGTAGGTAGGGAGGGAAGTAGACACATAGGCAGGTGTGTAGGGAGGGAAGTAGACACATAGGCAGGTAGGTAGGGAGGTAAGTAGACACATAGGCAGGTAGGTAGGGAGGTAAGTAGACACATAGGCAGGTAGGTAGGGAGGTAAGTAGACACGTAGGTAGAGAATTAAGTAAACACATAGGCAGGTAGGGAGGGAGGTAAGTAGACACATAGGCGGGTGGGTAGGGAAGTAAGTAGACACATGGGCAGGTGGGTCTGTGAAAGGAATTCAGAGAGCAACAGGCCAGTGGGTCCTCGCCAGGTTGTTCGTGACGTTAGAGGAAGAAGTTGTGAGGCTGGTGGTAGATCAGTGCGGGACGAGTGGCAAGACGTACATTTGTTCAGGGAAAATCAGTGTCAACTTTTCCTGTATCGTTGTAAAGAAGCGCAAGTGGCGTCAGTCTTGGTGGACCTGAGGCGATTAGGTTCGTCAAGTCTGTCCGTAAGTGGATCTGTGGTTGCTGCCTCCAACCAATGTAGGTGGGTAGGTTTGCGATTCTCTCTCTCTCTCTCTCTCTCTCTCTCTCTCTCTCTCTCTCTCTCTCTCTCTCTCTCTCTCTCTCTCTCTCTCTCTCTCTCTCTCTCAACTTACCGGTCTTGATAAGAATAACATCGGGCCCCTGCTGTGGCTGCTGCTGCTGCTGCTGCTGCAGGAAGCCTCCGTCGTCGCCTCCTTCAGTGATGGGCGCCGGGTGGTCGTAGATGATACTGGTGTGGGCGTGGGTGTGGGCGTGCGTGGTGCGGGCGCGGATGACCAGCACCAGCACTAGGGAACACACTGCCAGGGACGCCACCACGCCCGCCACGCCGCCCATGATGGGCACCAGGGCGCCCCGGGGGTCGGGCGGTGTGGCCTCGGCCACCACAGCGCTCGTCCGCTTCTCGGCCACGTCTATGGGCGTGAGGTGGACGAGGACGGCGGGCGGGGCGGAGCCGTGGGCGTTGGCGGCCACGATGGCCAGGTGGTACTCCCTGCCCGGCACCAGACCCGCCACCGTGAACTGGGGCTCAGGTCGGTCCCTCAGGGCTTTCACCAGCCTGGTCGGACCCGTGAAACCCTGAAGTACGGAGGACTCCTTAGGGCTTGTAGAGCTCTGGGGCGAGGCGGGGCCAGGGCCTGTGGAGCTGTGGGGCGAGGCGGGGTCTGTGGAGCTCTGGGGCGAGGCGGGGCCAGGGCCTGTCGAGCTCTGGGGCGAGGCGGGGACGGGGCCTGTGGAGCTGTGGGGTGCGACGGGGCCTGTGGAGCTGTGGGGTGAGGCAGGACCAGTGGAGTTGTGGGGTGTAGCGGGGCCGGGGCCGAGGCTCTGGCGCACCTCCAGGGTGAAGGTCTGGGGCAGGCCGCCGCCCCACCCGGCCTGGCAGGCCACAACCACCACCTGCCCCGCCCCGCTGCCCCGCTGCCATGCGCTGCAGTTGTTCACTGGTTCCGGCACACCTGTAGAATGATGAGGTGTATGACCACTGTAGGATGATGAGCTGTACGACTACTGTAGGATTATGAGCTGTACGACTATTGTAGGATGATAAGCTGTTCGAACAGTGTAGGATTATGAGCTGTAGGACCACTGTAGGATGATGAGCTGTACGACCACTGTAAGATGATGAGCTGTACGACCACTGTAGGATGATGAGCTCTACGACTATTGTAGGATGATGAGCTGTACGACCACTGTAGGATGATGAGCTCTACGACTATTGTAGGATGATGAGCTGTACGACCACTGTAGGATGATGAGCTGTACGACTATTGTAGGATGATGAGCTGTACGACTATTGTAGGATGATGAGCTGTACGACTAAAGTAGGATGATGAGCTGTGAGATTACTGTATGATGATGAGCTGTACGACTACTGTAGGATGATCAGTACGACTATTGTAGGATGATGAGCTGTACGACTACTGTAGAATGAGCTCTACGACTACTGTAGGATGATGAGCTGTGCGATTACTGTATGATGATGAACTGTACGACTACTGTAGGATGATGAGCTGTACGAGCACTGTAGGATGATGAACTGTACTACTATTGTAGGATGATGGGCTGTACTGCTACTGTAGGATGATGAGCTGTATGACTATTGTAGGATGATGAGCTGTACGACTACTGTAGGATGATGAGCTGTACGACTACTGTATGATGAGCTGTACGACTATTGTAGGATGTTACGTTGTACACATGTATCATGCTGTACTGTACACCTGTATCATGCTGCACTGTTCACCAGTATCATGCTGCACTATACACTTGTATCATGCTGCTCTGTACACCTGTATCATGCTGCACTGTACACTTGTATCATGCTGCACTCTACATCTGTATCTTGCTGCACTGTACACGTGAACCATATCGTATCAAACAGTTGTAAAATGCTGCAATACTCAACTGTATCATGCTGCACTCCTGTATCATCTTGCATTATAAACTTGTATCATGCTGCCCTACACACCTGCATCATGCTGTACTATACACCTGCATCATGTTGCTCCGTACACCAGCACATGCTGCACTATACACCTCCATCATGCTGTACTATACACCTGCATCATGTTGCTCCGTACACCAGCACATGCTGCACTATACACCTGCATCATGCTGCACTATACACCGGCATCATGCTGCACTATACACCTGCATCATGTTGCACTATACACCTGCATCATGTTGCACTATACACCTGCATCATGCTGCACTATACACCTGCATCATGCTGCGCTATACACCTGCATCATGTTGCACTATACACCTGCATCATGCTGCACTATACACCTGCATCATGCTGCACTATACACCTGCATCATGCTGCACTATACACCTGCATCATGCTGCACTATACACCTGCATCATGTTGCACTATACACCTGCATCATGCTGCACTATACACCTGCATCATGCTGCACTATACACCTGCATCATGCTGCACTATACACCCACATTATGCTGCACTATACTCCTGCATCATGCTGCACTATACACCTGTATCAGGTTGCACTATACACCTGTATCATGTTGCACCATACACCTGCGTCATGCTGCACTATACACGTGCATCATGCTGCACTATACACCCGCATTATGCTGCACTATACACCTGCATCATGCTGCACTATACACCTGCATTATGCTGCATTATACTCCTGCATCATGCTGCACTATACACCTGTATCATGCTGCACTATACACCCACATTATGCTGCACTATACACCTGCATCATGCTGCACTATACACCTGCATCATGCTGCACTATACACCCGCTTTATGCTGCACTATACACCTGCATCATGCTGAACTATACACCTACATCATGCTGCACTATACACCTGCATCATGCTGCACTATACTCCTGCATCATGCTGCACTATACACCTGTATCATGTTGCACCATACACATGTATCATGCTGCAATATACACCTGCATCATGCTGCACTATACACCTGCATCATGTTGCACTATACACCTGCATCATGCTGCACTATACATCCGCATCATGCTGCACTATACACCTGCATCATGCTGCACTATAAACCTGCATCATGCTGCACTATACATCCGCATCATGGTGCACTTTACACCTGCATCATGTTGCACTATACACCTGCATCATGCTGCACTATACACCTGCATCATGCTGCACTTTATACCTGCATCATACTGCACTATACTCCTGCATCATGCTGCACTATACACCTGTATCATGTTGCACCATACACATGTAGCATGCTGCACTATACACCTGCATCATGCTGCACTATACACCTGCATCATGCTGCACTATATATCTGCATCATGCTGCACTATACACCTGCATCATGCTGCACTATACACCTGCATCATGCTGTACTATACATCCGCATCATGTTGCAACATACGCCTGCATCATGCTGCGTTATACACCTGCATCATGCTGCACTGTACACCTTTATCATGCTGCACTATACACGTACATCATGCTGCACTATACACCTGCATCATGTTGCACTATACACCTGCATCATGCTGCACTATACACCTGCATCATGTTGCACTATACACCTGCATCATGCTGCACTATACACCTACATCGTGCTGCACTATACACCTGCATCATGCTGCACTATACACCTGCATCATGCTGCACTATACACCTGCATCATGCTGCACTATATACCCGCATCATGTTGCACTATACACCTGCATCATGCTGCACTATACACCTACATCGTGCTGCACTATACACCTGCATCATGTTGCACTATACACCTGCATCATGCTGCACTATACACCTGCATCATGCTGCACTATACATCCGCATCATGCTGCACTATACACCTGTATCATGCTGCACTATACACCTGCATCATGCTGCACTATACATCTGCCTCATGCTGCACTATACACCTGCATCATGCTGCACTATACATCCGCATCATGTTGCACTATACACCTACATCATGTTGCACTATACACCTACATCATCGTGCAATCTACACCTGAATCATGTTGCACCATACGCCTACATCATGCTGCGTTATACACCTGCATCATGCTGCACTATACACCTACATCATGCTGCACTATACACCTGCATCATGCTCACTATACACCTACATCATGCTGCACTATACACCTACATCGTGCTGCACTATACACCTACATCATGCTGCACTATACACCTGCATCATGCTGCACTATATACCCGCATCATGGTGCACTGTATCATGCAGCACTGTACAGTTGTATCATGCACTCAGCTTCTCATCCTCACACACCTGCTGTTTTCTGCTCCTCGTCTCTTTTCCTTTTATAACCAATTATTGCCGAAGCGCTCAGTACCTCTCCTTTATAACGACCCCCAACCTCTCATCACTTAACACACACACACACACACACACACACACACACACACACACACAGCCTTGGACTGAGCTGCCAGGGACCACATAGCCATACAGAGCCTTGGACTGACCTGCGGGGACCACATGGAAGACGCAAGGCTCCCGCTGGAGGTCGACATCGTTAAGACCCCAGCAGAGCAAAGACCCAAAGTCGTGGTGGGTCTCCGGCGTGTACGTCAGGAGGCTGCGGCTGCGGCTGGAGTGGATGTGGTCCTGCGGGATCTCCATAAACTCGTTGGAGGTGTTGAAGGCCCAGCGGAACCGCACGGCCTCCGGGTAGGCCTCCACCCGACAGGTGACGTTCACAGGGTGAAGGCGGCTCCCACCGTAGACCCACTTCTGCCCGGCGGCGCACACAGGGGCATCTGTCAAGGGGGAGGATGTTTCATCACGTCAGTGTTTGTGTCCTGCAGACGTGATCAGCTGATTGCTCCTCCTCCTCCAGTGTGGATCAGTTGATGGAATAAAACAAGAAATTGATTCCCACACATCAGCCCAGTCCAGTAGATTCCTCCGTCTCTGGGAACCACCTAGCTGTGTCTCGCGCTTCGTCACGTAACACGAGAGAGAGAGAGAGAGAGAGAGAGAGAGAGAGAGAGAGAGAGAGAGAGAGAGAGAGAGAGAGAGAAGTAAATGAGATATTAGCGGACGTGTCTGATACAATTCGTCCTTTCCTGAGCATGACTTTAGCGTTCCTCGCTACAGTAAGCACCAGCACCAGCAGCAGCAGAAGCAGCGGTTGGTTGGTATCATATGTGACGGAAACAGTAAGTTGGAATATATTTTGCATTAGATTCCCCAACTGAATTAAAAGTTGGCAAGACTCTAGCCGGCCCCCGATGTATCTGGGGAACCGTCTAAAGTTCTCCAGAGGAAGTTTATGATATTCATTTCCACATCATTATAATCCCAGTGAGAGAACTCACACTTGACGCTCAGCTGGAGGGCGTTGGAGCTGGCAGAGCCATGCAGGTTGTTGGCTCTGCAGATGTAGAGGCCGGAGGACGTGCGTTGTACGCTCTGCAGCACCAGGCTCTGGTTACTCTGTATCACCCCTCCAGACACGTTCTGCCGCAGCTCCCTGCCCTGCGAGGGGAAGGTATATAAATCATCACTTTTACCTAGGGGAGAGAGAGAGAGAGAGAGAGAGAGAGAGAGAGAGAGAGAGAGAGAGAGAGAGAGAGAGAGAGAGAGGTTAAAGACAGAGTTAGATTTATCATGTAAAATGGAACATATACAGATGTCACCCTCAGCGTAAACACAACACTCGTGGACACCTGTCTTACACACCAGTTCTTCCTTCCTTTTTATTTTTTTCGTAAATTTGAGGGAAAAAATTTTTCATCCAGATTGTTCGGTGCGGCATTGGAAGGGCGCCAGTGGTCGCTGTGGGCTGGATGCTTCTCGCGGTTCCACCCGCCTGATCAACACCAAGCGACTCCACCCTTCGTTCGGATCAAGCTTGTAGACCGGGCTCTTTCCCTGTTCATCTCTGCAACATTCCCAGTTTCAGATCTCACCTTCCCCCTCTGTAGAACGTCATCTGTTCACTTCCTTCCTTAGTGGTCGTGCTTTCACGTGACACCCAGCAATGTAGTGCAGTACAAAGCTGCTGCCTCCCTACACTATCACATCTCTGACTTTATTCTGTACTGTCTCTCCCGCAGCCAGTGTGGTGTTTGCGTCCACTGTGGTATAAAACTCCATATTACTCACCGCCTCGTGGAGCTTGAGTCTCCTGACTCTCATGTTGTTCAGCTCAAAATTCCTCTACCCACTATAGGTTGGTTATGCTTTGTTATCCTTCCTCCCCCGCCCAAAATTCTCCGACGATATACGTCTCTTCGACCAATTCAATTCTTCCATGAAGCACTGGTCTCTGTGCCTAACCACCCACAGAAATCCGTAGGATAAGGGGTTTTAGGTTACACCACAGGAATAGCTGAGGCTCTGCCTGGGATGATCCATGTGGAGCCGAGGTCTTTTTCTTCTTCCTTAACGATTTGAAAACTCACGTTCCCAAGGCTGAGTTCCCAGGCGTCACGTCCAGTCTTTCAACACACTCGATCTCTTTCTTACGTAACCTTGACGTCTCCGACAAGAGATCTACTTGTTTCTCCCTGTTAAGATCCTCCCCATATAACCTTGTTTCTGTCACTTCATATTGGACCTTGCTAACCCTCTGTCTCTCTTTGGAAACACCAATTTTGGCATTTTGGGACGCCTCATCGGTCATCCGCGCATGGCTTTATGACCGACTATCCCTGGCGTGGTTAGTGCTTCGGAGGCTGGGCTGCCTCTTGCTGTGCTAACACATAGCAGAGATTATTTAGTCTTGGATGGAATCGTACATCCGATCTTTTCCCCTGTTTGATCGTTTCTGCTCTGATGTCTGTCCCACCATGGGACTCTTCCCTTCCCTGAATGCCACTCCGCTTCCATTTTCGCTCGGAATCAACTACATAGAAGTTCTTCGTAAAGTCAAGCAGACCCTCAGAACTAGAAATTGTGCAGAACTGACCTCTTCCAGAAATATATCTACTCGTAAACCAAAGTCATTTCCAATGACTTATATAATTTTACGTTCCTTCCTCTCTGTCTGTCGACCTGATCAGTTTGTAGAGCAAACCCTCCAACTGGTAAAGCCCTTCCTCACGGTACGTTATTTTACTCAGCTTCATTATTGGAAGATTCTGGTGCTAATCCTGTGATCCCATCTTGTCCTACTGAAGCTAGCCCATCCCCCCCACACACGGTCGTCCCAGTACTCCCCCGCTCGAGGTGGACGAGGCGTATACCCTAGATGGCATACCTCCTCAAATCCATAAGAAGTGAGCCTCTGAGCTTGCTCTAGTCTCCTCCTCCTCCTCCTCCTCCTCCTCCTCCTCCTCCTCCTCATGCTCATTCTTGTGTTAAGAATATTTCCTCTCTCAGTCCGGACCTTTGGAGAATCTCCTGATGTGGTATCAGTAACTTACTAAAATACAATAGTGCCAGAACGCGATTTCCACCCCCATACCTCATTCTAAGAGTCCACCGTTTCCCATTGTTCATAGGCATACTATCACAGTTCAGCCTTGCAATAACGTAGACTTATTTGTCTCAACCATATCCTCCATCCTGTTCTCGAGACCCTCTCATAATCAGCATCATAACGCCTGCTTCCCAGAAGCTGGGGCATTTGTGTTGCCGCTATTAGTATTTTTCTCATGAGGAACGGCATCATATCTACCTGGGGTGGGAGGGATGCGTCCTAATATGCGGTGTTGCTAACAAATCTTGGGCGGCTCTTCCTCCGTCTGGTAACGAGAATGGAATCGATTGTTTCTGGCATCATCACTCTCTCTCTCTCTCTCTCTCTCTCTCTCTCTCTCTCCAACCAACCCTTTCCAACCCTTTCTTTCCCGACGTGATGCTGCAGGCCTCTCTCTCTCTCTCTCTCTCTCTCTCTCTCTCTCTCTCTCTCTCTCTCTCTCTCTCTCTCTCTCTCTCTCTCTCTCTCTCTCTCCAACCAACCCTTTCCAACCCTTTCTTTCCCGACGTGATGCTGCAGGCCTCTCTCTCTCTCTCTCTCTCTCTCTCTCTCTCTCTCTCTCTCTCTCTCTCTCTCTCTCTCTCTCTCTCTCTCTCTCTCCTACAGGTATTGTATTAGCCTGTGTTCGCATCATATGTTGTTTGCATGTGTCCCAGACTTGAGACCCCAGGCTGTGTGTGGACCGCTGTTTGCCACAGTTTTTGTGTGGAGATTCACCACTCGAGGTCTGGCTGTTATGGTTCCTCCTCGTTCCCTCAGACAGGTAGACGTTGGCATGTCCCTTCCTCCTCATGTCTTCCCCAGTTCCTATTACTTTTCTGCCTTTTTACGAGTCAGGTTTACAGACACCTGCGGAGCCTTAATTAACTTCGATATTCATTTTCTCTTACGTTACTCCTTTCACTCGAGATGGCATTTCACTGAGGCGTGTTTGTGAATGAGAGGTAAAAGTGGCAAAGAAAAGAATAATGGAGAAATCAAGTGGAAAGTTAAAGGTGATTTATCTTCCTTTTTAAGGAGGAAATATCGGCCTCCTGTTTAAACATGGCAGGATGTATGCACTAGGAAAAGCATAGAGGGTAAAGAGTTCTAAAGCTGGGCGGTGTAGGGAAAAAAACAACACGTTATGACTGCCACATTGTAATCATGCGATGCAGTTGTTTGTCGAGTAACTGCGTGGTCTAATTAATGATTAATGGCGGGGACATACAAACAGCCAGTTCTCGGTAGCAGAAACTTAAAGTAATGTTTAGAGAAGAGTGAAAGACCTACAGTGTGGCAGTGAAAGACCTACAGTGTGGCAGTGAAAGACCTACAGTGTGGCAGTGAAAGACCTACAGTGTGGCAGTGAAAGGCCTACAGTGTGGCAGTGAAAGACCTACAGTGTGGCAGTGAAAGACCTACAGTGTGGCAGAGGAAGACCTACAGTGTGGCAGTGAAAGACCTACAGTTTGGCAGAGGAAAAGCGGGTAAAGTTTAGAAGTCAGATGAGTCTTGCTAAGTCGGGTTGCTTTAGGTTCGACTCTGCCAGGTAAGTATAGAGGTAGACCCTCTCCGGATATGAGAACACTCCTCTGTGGAAGGATGAATCAGTCCTTCAAATGATCGGGCCAACTGTTGTATGATGGAAGAACCTTTAAAGGTATTAGGTTGTTCGTTTGATTGAAAATCCTGGTGGCTGTATGTTTCCCATTTGATCTCTGCTTCTCAAATTAATATTTCAAAAAGGTCACAACCATTTGTTGATAAGGACGTATTGGAGTATTTCGGGAACCTAATTCCGTTTTCTGGCGAAGAGATGCCAGCTTCCGATCTTTTACGATGTCTATGCGTGTCCTCAGCATGGTGGTTGGATGATGAACGAAGCGAAGTGTGGGTCTTTATTTCGGTGGGGTGGACAGAGAAGTAGCAAACCTGGCAAGGGAATCTTCCAGTTGGCTTCAAGGTATGTTCCTCCCACTTTATTTAACTGTATCCATGATTGGCAGTTGCTGGCTGGTTATAAATGATGAGTGTAATGCATAAGTTCACAAGGCTATTCAAAACAGGTGAAAAGTCTCATATCGAGAAGGCTCTGGTGTTGTTTGGTAGTTCGTCTCTGGCTAGATTTCTTGAGTGTTGTGGTCGTATATGCTGCTTCGGTGCAGCCCTCTCCCAGGTGCGTTGTGATATCTCCCAGAGAGTCGGTGGTGTTGCCTCTGTAATCCACGTGGCGAAGCTCTGTAGTCCTCGTCAGGATGTGGATATACATAGATCACATTGGGTCTCTTAAGTGAGCTGGGACCTCGGATACTGTCCTCATGTAAAAGATATAACACTAACAGAGCTCCATGGAGACCTCAGTATTTAAGTTCGCTTATAAACTCCTTATTACGAACAGACTCCCCTTCCTTAATTGTACCATCAGTGTGAAGGCGGCACCTTCTTCCACTCGAGTTTATAGAAGGCCTACTGATGTTGGTCGGTGCCTGAGTTCAGCTACTACAAAGTGAATGAAGTGAGTGTTATAAGAGGCTTCAAGACCCTCTTCAAGCAGGGAAGGCCTCCGCCAGGTGCATCAGTGACTGCGATAGATAATGGTTAACGACAGATGCACCAGCAGCAGTGCAGAAGCTGAGATAGAGATAGACACAGCAACAGTGGCTTGAACACCCGTGATGGCGCTGCGTTCAAACTGTACGTCAACAACCAAATGGGTCCTGCCTTCAAAGCTGGCTAGCGGGTACATCCTCAGAACATCAGTGACGTCACATATAAGGATAGAATAAAGCAGATCACCAGAACGTAAAGATCAGCAATCCGATCATGAAATAGATGACCCAGGACTCCAGCTTACTCAAAAGAACCATTGTGACCCACAACTGTTCAAGCTTATGTGGAGATTACAGGTTGTACAGCTTGGATTAGATTGATGCCACCATCACCACCACCCTGACTATTTACGAGACTAAAGATCGTACGTGAGAGAGGGTGCTCCTACGCAGCATATATTTCGGTGGTAATCAAGGAATCTAACCCTACTTGACCTTGATATACAGTACCGAAATCGTAAAGTCTGATCTTATGAAAAAGAGAAGGGAGCTGATGAACGTAGAAGCCCTATTACTATGAAAAGTTTTACCTTTTCGTAATGGCAGTTGAATTCATGCATTGCTCTCAGCCTTTACAGCCGGTCAGCAGCTCCCGATCAAATACACACAGTGGGAAGAACATACTTTAGCAACCACCTGGAAGATTTCCTTGCCTGGCTCACTACTTTACCGTTCTCCCCACCTGAGAAAAGCCCGATCTTCACTTCATTCATCGTCCTCCCACTGTGATGAAGACATCTTTAAACAAGGTACAGGATCAGAAGCTGACATTTTTTCGCCTGAAAATTGGAAAAGAATCCTGAAATACTGGAATGTTTTTTTTCTGTTAGATGTGAACTTTTAATGTTAAATTAACTTATTCAGTTTCAGCTTTCTGAAGCCATAAGAACTAAGTAAGAAAAAAAAAATAGCTTATTAATACTAGATTTGCTGAGGTCATTAATGTAGCATGGAAAAGAACATATTGTCTGGACACACACACACACACACACACACCCACACACACACACACACACACACACACACACACACACACTGTGAGTGGACTGACTTCATCTATCAGGAGTGTTAGGAAGAGCATGCAGCCTCACAGGATATTCATACATGTCCTGCTGAAGTGAGGAAAGTTTTCTTAGTTGCTGGCGCGCATCTTAATTATTCACTTTCCACCCCAAGTTAGGTCGTTCGGGGAGAATAATGACTCCATTGCACTTCATCCTTGTTGGTTAAGCGTCTGAACGAGGCAAGAGCCTTCGGTCACTCGCTGCCTCATTATGATATAGTCCTCGTCTTTATAATCTTAACTCATGGCGCCTTCTCTCTCTCTCTCTCTCTCTCTCTCTCTCTCTCTCTCTCTCTCTCTCTCTCTCTCTCTCTCTCTCTCTCTCTCTCGTCTGATTCATAAGCAAGTGTGTCACGCGTGGTAGCTGCCATGTGATCCCCTCGTGTGCCTTGCACCGCCGCTTGGTCTGGACGTTGCCCTCCCACAGCTTCATCATTCATTCAGAACACTGGTGATGATTTCATCCACACACGCACACACACACACACACACACACACACACACACACACATTGCATCAGCCGGAAGTAAGCAGCTGGAATCTCTGTGGGAGAAATACTTGGAGAGTTGACATCGACCCATGTCTGTCCTTCCTTAGGAGAAGAGTGAAGAAGACCAACTTTCTGCAGGCAAGAACTAGACATACATTCAAGTTCATGGATGAGGAAATATTCAGCATGCTGTTGACAACATACTAAAGGCCAAAACTAGATTATGTTTCTCAAGTGATATTGTTTCCTATCTTGCTAATGTCTTGGTCATCATTCCTGAAAGATCTTGGGGAATCCTATGTAGTTGCCCTTGATATATATAAAGCTTTTGCCAGGGTGTGGCATCGGGGTCTCATCTCAAAGCTCCCCTATTGTAGCTTTCTCCCTCACTTTGCTCCTTCATATCTAGCTTCCTCTCTGGCCAGTGTATCTCTGTGGTTTTTGATGGATCAGCTTCCACCCTTTCTCCGTCAACAGCGGTGTCCCTCAAGGTTCTATTTTGTCCCCGACACTGTATCTCCGTTTTATCAACGATTTCCTTTCGTCCACAAGTAACCAGGTGCACTGATACGCTGACGACTCAACACTGCATCCCTACACATCCTTCAGTTCTGCTACCTCTCTCACTTGATCTGCATTTCGTCTCGACACAACTTCCTTAATAAACTCGGACTTTGACAAGATATCTCAATGGGGCAGACGAAATTTGGTAAAGTTTAAGGCCCCCAAGACCCAGTTTCTATACATCTCTCTATCGTAAATCTCACAACTTTCTTCTTTCCTTTCACGGTTCTGTAATTCCACCTCTTGACTTTGAACATTTTTGGTATTACCGTAACATCCACTCAGTCTTGGGAACCCCAAATTACGGGAATAGCTGAGTCTGCCTCTTAAGTAACTGGTTGTTCTGTCTAGATGTCGAAATTTCTTTTCATCCGAAGAGTTGCTCCGTTTAAACAAGGGATTGATGTGTCCTTGTAAGGAGTACTGCTCTCACATTTGGGGTGGTTCTAGCTCTACATCTTTACTTGACGAAGTTAACTCGAAAGTGATCCGACTTATACACTCTCCCAGGCTAACTTTAAAACTTGACCCCCTTGCCCTACGCCGCCATGTTGGTTCACTTTCCCTCTTCTGTAGGTATTATTTTGGTTTTTGCACACGAGAACTGGCTGCTTGTGTGTCCCCACCACTAGCTAGACCACACAACACTCAGCAAGCTGCAGCGCCACATGATTATTGTGTGACCATCGGCAACTCAAGGGTGGGCCGTTTTGATACCTCCTTCTTTCCCTACACGTCGAAGCTTTGGAACTTTCTACCTTCTCATGTCTTTCCCAATAACTATGAACTTGACAAGCTTTAAAAGGCGGATTTTTTTTAATCCTCCAAAATTCGTCAATAATTTCCCAAGTGTCCTGTTTCCCCCTTTCATTAACCTTTGTATATTTCAATAATGGCCCGGCCTTGATATGGACCTTTGTCCGTGACTGGAGCCTCCAACGTGAAAAAGTATAAGTTTGGTCACCAAATCTGGAGAAGTAAGGAAAGCTAATACAGGGGATGCAGAGGAGAGCAGCCGAGATGGTACTAGAATTAGGAGTGCGTCGTTATAGGGGAAGGCTAGAGGCCATGAATTTACACATCTTGGAAGAAGGAAAAGTTAGGGATGACCTGATCACAATCTTTAGATTTTATGACATTGATGACCTAGATAGTGAACAATAAAAGTGAATGCAAAGTATGAATGATATATTCTCTCTCTCTCTCTCTCTCTCTCTCTCTCTCTCTCTCTCTCTCTCTCTCTCTCTCTCTCTCTCCCACCATTCCCTTCCCCCTTTTTTTAAAATAATGTTAGAACAGAAGATACCGGTCACTGATGAATCTGAAAGTAATATAGATAACTCACAGGATACTATTCCTTTTAGTTCCATTAATATGAACTGATATTGCAGGCTGCATTTCCTTGCTGGGTAGCTATGATGAGGCACTGAAAGAGAAAGCTGATTGTCCTCTCGTTCTCTGGTGATTCTGTGATCCGTGAGACAAGGTCATTAGGGAGATGAAAAATTACTCCCTATTTAAGGTCCCAGTGTCTCGGAGCCAGTCTGAATGAAAACGTAATGCGGTCTTAAGAGGCCAATATTGTGGGTCAAGGGTCAAATGTTGAGGTTCCAGTATAGTTTTTGTCCTTATGCTGTTCCATGTACTCTACAGGACCTCCTTGATTTTCTGCAGTCAAATACAAATGTGTATTAGGCAAGCACATGCGTAGTCCCGTACCAGCTGCCTGCCCCTCTCCTTAGGGTATGTTATAGTCAGGCATGTTGCCTCTTCCATCAGGCCTGGGTAGCTGTGGTTCTCTTCCTGGCAGGCAATTAGGAGAAGTGAGACTTTTTGAAACGGTATCGCAAATCCTCCCGCGCCTGGCGTATCGTCCAACAGAACTCTTTACACCCCAAAAGCCATTTTTCCGTTGCATATACATTGGTATTCCAGGACGACACCGCCGAAGTGCCATAGTAATGAGCACAGCCTGTGGGTCAAGGCGGGTGCCGAGGGAAGGATGTGGGAAAGCGCGTGGAGGAAGTAACCCAAGTGGGCGAGCTGTTCCTGCTTGTAGGTGGGTCTTCCACATGTTGGCTCCAGGCTGTTCCAGCATGGCTGAGGAAGGCACAGTGGGTTTACCTCAGCTATTTAGCTTCTGGGACCACTGGGAAGTGGGTCTGGCTGAGTTAGATGCATGGGTACCTAAAGATCCAGCTGCAGAGATGAAGCGCAGATCATGTCCAACTGTCAATTTCAGCTTTTTTATTTCATTATTTACACATGAGTTCGGTGGTTGAGGCTGTAGCGTACGATTGGAAAGCGGCAATGATGACCTGATAGACAGTGTGTGTCCCAGTAACACTTGGTATAACATAACACCTTGTTGAACAAATGATACCTTGCATGACAAATAACACCTTGTAGAACAAATGATACCTTGTATGACACGTAACACCTTGTTGAACAAATGATACCTTGTATGACACGTAACACCTTGTTGAACAAATGATACCTTGTATGACACGTAACACCTTGTTGAACAAATGATACCTTGTATGACACGTAACACCTTGTTGAACAAATGATACCTTGTATGACACGTAACACCTTGTTGAACAAATGATACCTTGTATGACACGTAACACCTTGTTGAACAAATGATACCTTGTATGACACATAACACCTTGTAGAACAAATGATACCTTGTATGACACGTAACACCTTGTAGAACAAATACACCACATATAACAAAGAAAGGTTCCTTGTTACATGCGAGAGTCCTGTCCACTTCGATGTACAGGAGCTTCACGAGGGTAAGATCCTTTGTTCCTCCATATTGCCTGGGTGGGTCGTTGTTGAGGAAGGCCTCAACGAGGTAGGTTTTAATCTCGGTCATTAAGGAAGCAAGGAAGGCGAAGAGGAAACCCTTCGTGTAGGACAACGTACATACGAATGTATCTCTCAGTTCACCAGATTCTCTCTCTCTCTCTCTCTCTCTCTCTCTCTCTCTCTCTCTCTCTCTCTCTCTCTCTCTCTCTCTCTCTCTCTCTCTCTCTCTCTCTCTCTCTCTCTCACTGACGTTGAGGAACCACTGGACGCCGGAGATCCGGGGGTTGGCCTGGATGTGGCAGTCGAAGTAGACATCGTCTCCCTCCTTGATGGTGGTGAGGTCCAGGTTCTGGCCCGGCTGGAGCTGCAGCCTGGGCGAGTCTGTTGTGTGGGAGGGAGGAGGAGACGGTATGAGGCAAGGAATGTGCGTGACAACATGACATAGAAAGTTAGAGACGGGGACGAGAGAGAGAGAGAGAGAGAGAGAGAGATTTAAGCCAAGTAATCGAAGTCTCTCTCTCTCTCTCTCTCTCTCTCTCTCTCTCTCTCTCTCTCTCTCTCTCTCTCTCTCTCTCTCTCTCTCTCTCTCTCTCGTAAATCTATCAAGTTTGAATGAAAAATATTCTACGCTATTCAGAATGAAGCTGTTCCTGGAATATCGTCCCATTGACACTCCTCTTCAGAAATACGAACATAGAAAAAATCCGGTATGAATTGGCACTCATTATTATACATAACATACGTAAATATGTGTTGTGAGAGGGATAGAAATCTATTGAGACTAATGGGATGAGACGAAGGAGGAGAATGGCTGACAAGGAGAGAGAGAGAGAGAGAGAGAGAGAGAGAGAGAGAGAGAGAGAGAGAGAGAGAGAGAGGACATAGACAGACTGACAGACAGATGAGCGAGAGACTCACAGTAGACGAGGAGTTTGGTGGCGTCCTCCAGGGCGGCCGCTTGCAGCATTGGGTTGTCGGCTCGACAGGAGACGACCGCTCCGTTGTGCTTCGTACTGGGCCACAGCGCCAGGGTCGACCTGCTTACGTTCCCTTCCTGCAACACCTGACACCAAACGTTCGTCATCAGTAATGTTCGTCCTGCGCCACACCTCACCGTGCATCACATGACACCATACCTTCACAGTTAATACGGTATTTCCATTTCATATCACAGTTTCACCGTAAGCAACCTTCCATCCTTTTATTATCCTGCACCACACACGCTCGGGTCCATGAGTACCACCCTACTCTTGCAACCATCAGAGCCATACGTTCGTCATCAGAAACATTCGCCAGTACAAGAACACCTTATCATTACAATGATATTACCTTCCTTTAGGGCCTCACGTTCACAGACGTACTCCCTGTGTAATTATATATATGTATATATATATATATATATATATATATATATATATATATATATATATATATATATTGGAAAGGATCACAATTTTGCGCGTGATGAAGATATTCCTATGAGTCCACGGGGAAAATGAAACACAATAAGTTCCCAAGTGCACTTTCGTGTAATAATCACATCATCAGGGGAGACACAAGAGAGAAATATAAGTCAGTTGATATACATCGAAGAGACGAAGCTAGGACGCCATTTGGTCTCTTCGATGTATATCAACTGACTTATATTTCTGGCAGTTGAGGGAATAATTGGTATACATGGGGTGTTCAGTGTTGTAAATGGAAATGGTGAAGAGCTTGTAGATTTATGTGCTGAAAAAGGTCTGGTGATTGGGAATACCTGGTTTAAAAAGCGAGATATACATAAGTATACGTATGTAAGTAGGAGAGATGGCCAGAGAGCGTTATTGGATTACGTGTTAATTGACAGGCGCGCGAAAGATAGACTTTTGGATGTTAATGTGCTGAGAGGTGCAACTGGAGGGATGTCTGATCATTATCTTGTGGAGGGTAAGGTGAAGATTTGTATGGGTTTTCAGGAAAGAAGAGTGAATGTTGGGGTGAAGAGGGTGGTGAGAGTAAGTGAGCTTGAGAAGGAGACTTGTGTGAGGAAGTACCAGGAGAGACTGAGTACAGAATGGAAAAAGGTGAGAACAATGGAAGTAAGGGGAGTGGGGGAGGAATGGGATGTATGTAGGGAATCAGTGATGGATTGCGCAAAAGATGCTTGTGGCATGAGAAGAGTGGGAGGTGGGCTGATTAGAAAGGGTAGTGAGTGGTGGGATGAAGAAGTAAGGTTATTAGTGAAATAGAAGAGAGAGGCATTTGGACGATTTTTGCAGGGAAATATGCAAGTGAGTGGGAGATGTATAAAAGAAAGAGACAGGAGGTCAAGAGAAAGGTGCAAGAGGTGAAAAAAAGGGCAAATGAGAGTTGGGGTGAGAGAGTATCATTAAATTTTAGGGAGAATAAAAAGATGTTCTGGAAGGAGGTAAATAAAGTGCGTAAGACAAGGGAGCAAATGGGAACTTCAGTGAAGGGCGCAAATGGGGAGGTGATAACAAGTAGTGGTGATATGAGAAGGAGATGGAGTGAGTATTTTGAAGGCTTGTTGAATGTGTTTGATGATAGAGTGGCAGATATAGGGTGCTTTGGTCGAGGTAGTGTGCAAAGTGAGAGGGTTAGGGAAAATGATTTGGTAAACAGAGAAGAGGTAGTAAAAGCTTTGCGGAAGATGAAAGCCGGCAAGGCAGCAGGTTTGGATGGTATTGCAGTGGAATTTATTAAAAAAGAGGGTGACTGCATTATTGACTGGTTGGTAAGGTTATTTAATGTATGTATGACTCATGGTGAGGTGCCTGAGGATTGGCGGAATGCGTGCATAGTGCCATTGTACAAAGGCAAAAGGGATAAGAGTGAGTGCTCAAATTACAGAGGTAAAAATTTGCTGAGTATTCCTGGTAAATTATATGGGAGGGTATTGATTGAGAGGGTGACAACATGTATAGAGCATCAGATTGGGGAAGAGCAGTGTGGTTTCAGAAGTGGTAGAGGATGTGTGGATCAGGTGTTTGCTTTGAAGAATGTACGTGAGAAATACTTAGAAAAACAAATGGATTTGTATGTAGCATTTATGGATCTGGAGAAGGCATATGATAGAGTTGATAGAGATGCTCTGTGGAAGGTATTAAGTATATATGGTGTGGGAGGCAAGTTGTTAGAAGCAGTGAAAAGTTTTTATCGAGGACGTAAGGCATGTGTACGTGTAGGAAGAGAGGAAAGTGATTGGTTCTCAGTGAATGTAGGTTTGCGGCAGGGGTGTGTGATGTCTCCATGGTTGTTTAATTTGTTTATGGATGGGGTTGTTAGGGAGGTGAATGCAAGAGTTTTGGAAAGAGGGGCAAGTATGAAGTCTGTTGGGGATGAGAGCTTGGGATGTGAGTCAGTTGTTGTTCGCTGATGATACAGCGCTGGTTGATTCATGTGAGAAACTGCAGAAGCTGGTGACTGAGTTTGGTAAAGTGTGTGAAAGAAGAAAGTTAAGAGTAAATGTGAATAAGAGCAAGGTTATTAGGTACAGTAGGGTTGAGGGTCAAGTCAATTGGGAGGTAAGTTTGAATGGAGAAAAACTGGAGGAAGTAAAGTGATTTAGATATCTGGGAGTGGATCTGGCAGCGGATGGAACCATGGAAGCGGAAGTGGATCATAGGGTGGGGGAGGGGGCGAAAATTCTGGGAGCCTTGAAGAATGTGTGGAAGTCGAGAACATTATCTCGGAAAGCAAAAATGGGTATGTTTGAAGGAATAGTGGTTCCAACAATGTTGTATGGTTGCGAGGCGTGGGCTATGGATAGAGTTGTGCGCAGGAGGATGGATGTGCTGGAAATGAGATGTTTGAGGACAATGTGTGGTGTGAGGTGGTTTGATCGAGTAAGTAACGTAAGAGTAAGAGAGATGTGTGGAAATAAAAATAGCGTGGTTGAGAGAGCAGAAGAGGGTGTTTTGAAATGGTTTGGGCACATTAAGAGAATGAGTGAGGAAAGATTGACCAAGAGGATATATGTGTCGGAGGTGGAGGGAACGAGGAGAAGTGGGAGACCAAATTGGAGGTGGAAAGATGGAGTGAAAAAGATTTTGTGTGATCGGGGCCTGAACATGCAGGAGGGTGAAAAGAGGGCAAGGAATGGAGTGAATTGGATGGATGTGGTATACCGGGGTTGACGTGCTGTCAGTGGATTGAATCAGGGCATATGAAGCGTCTGGGGTAAACCATGGAAAGCTGTGTAGGTATGTATATTTGCGTGTGTGGACGTATGTATATACATGTGTATGGGGGTGGGTTGGGCCATTTCTTTCGTCTGTTTCCTTGCGCTACCTCGCAAACGCGGGAGACAAAAAAAAAAAAAAAAAAAATATATATATATATATATATATATATATATATATATATATATATATATATATATATATATATATATATATATATATCAGTAATCGTTTGTGTTGTTATTCGCCAGATATATCTAACATCACATACGTTCACTTTGAGAGACGTTCCTCTTTTGCGACCACACCTCTCATATATCGAGAACCCAGAACGATTCCGTTGTGGACCACATCGAAGTCCTAGCGCCAATGACGAAACCATTCGCTGGTACGTTTAGTGGTGGTGGTTGAGTTCTCTGTCAGATGAGTGGATAGGAGGAGGCCGCCTGGTCGAGGTAGCCGACCACCTCTTACAACAAGACTTAACTTAAATGGGGGAGGGAAGAAGGAAAAGAAAAAGTTGTAAATTACGAGCAAGCAGTAATTGTTGTGTAGTGGGGAGGAGGAGGAGGAGGAACAGGTGTGGCCTGAGAACAATACCACTAGTAGCAGGACTGAGGCCTGCTGAGGGAGGAGGAGGAGGAGGGGCATGTTTGGCCTGAGAACACCACCACCAGTGGCAGGACTGAGGCCTGCTGAGGAAGGAGGAGGAGGAGGGGCATGTTTGGCCTGAGAACACCATTACCAGTGGCAGGACTGAGGCCTGCTGAGGGAGGAGGAGGAGGAGGAGGGGCATGTTTGGCCTGAGAACACCACCACCAGTGGCAGGACTGAGGCCTGCTGAGGAAGGAGGAGGAGGGGCATGTTTGGCCTGAGAACACCACCACCAGTGGCAGGACTGAGGCCTGCTGAGGAAGGAGGAGGAGGAGGAGGGGCATGTTTGGCCTGAGAACACCACCACCAGTGGCAGGACTGAGGCCTGCTGAGGAACATCTTCCAGTTGAGACTATCTTTTCTGTTCCTAGGGTACGAATCCTTAATGATGCCTATAATTCTAGTAAGACACGGAGCCTCTCATGAATACATTGTTTGAATGAAGTAATCTCTTGTAGCCATTTCGTGCGTCGTGAGTGTGTGTATTTGATTGTGTTCATAACGCCACTGTATAACCCCTGCATGACCTCTCCGTTTGTAATGAACAGAAAATGAATCTTTCGAAGGTAATTGGATAAGAATGTATTGAAGCTACTGCTGCTGTATGTGGGGTATGAATGTATTGAAGCTACTGCTGCTGTATGTGGGGTATGAATGTATTGAAGCTACTGCTGCTGTATGTGGGGTATGAATGTATTGAAGCTACTGCTGCTGTATGTGGGGTATGAATGTATTGAAGCTACTGCTGCTGTATGTGGGGTATGAATGTATAGAAGCTACAGGTACTGTATGATACTGTATGAATGTATAGAAGCTGCTGTTACTGTATGTACTGTATGAATGTATTGAAGCTACTGCTATTGTATGTGCTGTATGAATGTATAGAAGCTACTGCTACTGCATGTACTGTATGAATGTATTGAAACTACTAGTAGTGTTTGTACTGTATAAATGTATAGAAGCTACAAGTGCTGTATATACTGTATGAATGTAGAGAAGCTACAGGTACTGTATGTGCTGTATGAATATATAAAAGCTACAGTTACTGTATGCACTGTATGAATGTATAGAAGCTACAGGTACTGTAAAAGCAATAGGTACTGTATGTACTGTATGAATATGTAGAGAAGCTACAGGTACTGTATGTACTGTATGAATATATAGAAGGAATAGGTACTGTATGTACTGTATGAATATGTAGAAGCTATAGGTACTATATGTACTGTATGAATGTATGGAAGCTACAGTTACTGTTTGTACTGTATGAATATATAGAAGCAATAGCTACTGTATGAATGTATGGAAGCTACAGTGACTGTTTGTATTGTATAGAAGCTGCAGACACTATATGTACGCACTCCATGAAGGAATACATAGGCACTCGAACAGCACCAGACCACTGGATCCTTTCGAGGCTGTTTGTGATCGTGGAAGACATCAGAGACTCACACATTAGTGAGGTAAACGTTGGAATGGATACAGGTAACCTATATCTGCCACTCTATCATCAAACACATTCAACAAACCTTCAAAATACTCACTCCATCTCCTTCTCACATCACCATTACTTGTTATCACCTCCCCATTTGCGCCCTTCACTGAAGTTCCCATTTGCTCCCTTGTCTTACGCACTTTATTTACCTCCTTCCAGAACATCTTTTTATTCTCCCTAAAATTTAATGATACTCTCTCACCCCAACTCTCATTTGCCCTCTTTTTCACCTCTTGCACCTTTCTCTTGACCTCCTGTCTTTTTCTTTTATACATCTCCCACACAATTGCATTTTTTCCCTGCAAAAATCGTCCAAATGCCTCTCTCTTCTCTTTCACTAATAATCTTACTTCTTCATCCCACCACTCTTCTCATGCCACAAGCAACTTTTGCGCAATCCATCACTGATTCCCTAAATACATCCCATTCCTCCCCCACTCCCCTTACTTCCATTGTTCTCACCTTTTTCCATTCTGTACCCAGTCTCTCCTGGTACTTCCTCACACAAGTCTCCTTCCCAAGCTCACTTACTCTCACCACCCTCTGCACCCCAACATTCACTCTTCTTTTCTGAAAACCCATACAAATCTTCACCTTAGCCTCCACAAGATAATGATCAGACATCCCTCCAGTTGCACCTCTCAGCACATTAATATCCAAAAGTCTCTCTTTCGCGCGCCTGTCAATTAACACGTAATCCAATAACGCTCTCTGGCCATCTCTCCTACTTACATACGTGTACTTATGTATATCTCTCTTTTTAAACCAGGTATTCCCAATCACCGGTCCTTTTTCAGCACATAAATCTACAAGCTCTTTACCATTTCCATTTACAACACTGAACACCCCATGTATACCAATTATTCCCTCAACTGCCACATTACTCACCTTTGCATTCAAATCACCCATCACTATAACCCGGTCTCATGCATCAAAACCACTAACACACTCATTCAGCTGCTCCCAAAACACTTGCCTCTCATGATCTTTCTTCTCATGCCCAGGTGCATATGCACCAATAATCACCCATCTCTCTCCATCAACTTTCAGTTTTACCCATGTTAATCGAGAATTTACTTTCTTACATTCTATCACATACTCCCACAACTCCTGTTTCAGGAGTAGTGCTACTCCTTCCCTTGCTCTTGTCCTCTCACTAACCCCTGACTTTACTCCCAAGACATTCCCAAACCACTCTTCCCCTTTACCATTGAGCTTCGTTTCACTCAGAGCCAAAACATCCAGGTTCCTTTCCTCAAACATACTACCTATCTCTCCTTTTTTCACATCTTGGTTACATCCACACACATTTAGACACCCCAGTCTGAGCCTTCGAGGAGGATGAGCACTCCCCGCGTGACTCCTTCTTCTGTTTCCCATTTTAAAAAGCTAAAAAATACAAGGAGGGGAGGATTTCTGGCCCCCCGCTCCCGTCCCCTCTAGTCGCCTTCTACGGAGAAAAACTGGAGGAAGTAAAGTGTTTTAGATATCTGGGAGTGGATCTGGCAGCGGATGGAACCATGGAAGCGGAAGTGGATCATAGGGTGGGGGAGGGGGCGAGAATCCTGGGAGCCTTGAAGAATGTGTGGAAGTCGAGAACATTATCTCGGAAAGCAAAAATGGGTATGTTTGAAGGAATAGTGGTTCCAACAATGCTGTATGGTTGCGAGGCGTGGGCTGTGGATAGAGTTGTGCGCAGGAGGATGGATGTGCTGGAAATGAGATGTGTGAGGACAATGTGTGGTGTGAGGTGGTTTGATCGAGTAAGTAACGTAAGGGTAAGAGAGATGTGTGGAAATAAAAAGAGCGTGGTTGAGAGAGCAGAGGAGGGTGTTTTGAAATGGTTTGGTCACATGGAGAGAATGAGTGAGGAAAGATTGACCAAGAGGATATATGTGTCGGAGGTGGAGGGAACGAGGAGAAGTGGGAGACCAAATTGGAGGTGGAAAGATGGAGTGAAAAAGATTTTGTGTGATCGGGGCCTGAACATGCAGGAGGGTGAAAGGAGGGCAAGGAATAGAGTGAATTGGATCGATGTGGTATACCGGGGTTGACGTGCTGTCAGTGGATTGAATCAGGGCATGTGAAGCGTCTGTGGTAAACCATGGAAAGCTGTGTAGGTATGTATATTTGCGTGTGTGGACGTATGTATATACATGTGTATGGGGATATAGAGTGAATTGGAGCGATGTGGTATACCGGGGTTGACGTGCTGTCAGTGGATTGAATGAAAGGCATGTGAAGCGTCTGTGGTAAACCATGGAAAGCTGTGTAGGTATGTATATTTGCGTGTGTGGACGTATGTATATACATGTGTATGAGGGTGGGTTGGGCCATTTCTTTCGTCTGTTTCCTTGCGCTACCTCGCAAACGCGGGAGACAGCGACAAAGCAAAAAAAAAAAAAAAAAAAAAAAATATATATATATATATATATATATATATATATATATATATATATATATATATATATATATATATATATATATATATATATATATATATATAAGAAAGAGAACCGGTCCCAAGACTGATCCTTGTGGCACTCCACTTGTTACGTCTGACCATTCTGAGGCTTGACCATTAATGGCTCGTCTTGTTTATGGCTAGTTAACCAGTTTCCTATCTACTGAAGTGCTGCTCCATCAGGGCCATGCGACTTAATTTTTAATCTTTGATGCGGAATCGTATCCAAAGTTTTTTGAAGATCTAAAAAGGTAACATCAACTGTTTTACTTTCGTCACACATGTTAAGTATATCATGAGAGAAATCAAGCTAATTTGTCTGACATGTACGATTTGGTGGACAACCATGGTGGGAGTCGTTGATTAAGTGGTGGTCCTCTGAACAGTTCACACTTCTCGAGTGATGCTTTCCATATATGTTCCAACTTCAAACGTTATGCTTATAGAACAACAATATTCGGGCAGCGATTTATTACCCTTTTTGAGTATCGGGGTTACGTTGGCAGACTTCCATCCATCCCATAGCAGTTGACTTGCAAAGGGCAGTCAAGGGATTAACTGTCTCATTTTTCGCCTCTTTCATTGTTCTCTGACAATACTTATCAGGACCTGCCGTTTTAGTCATTTTCAGTTCGTCTATTGCTGAAAGTACGTCTTCGGCTTTGATGTTAATCTGATGATGAACGTTCCCCTCTCATATCACTGAAACTGGATTCGGGACGAGGAAAAGCCATGAAAGTCATCAAATATAGTTGCTATGGCTTCTTTGTCTTGGATCAAATCACCGTTTTCCGTAATTAATGGGCCTATTGAATGGATAATGGCTCTCTTGTTTCCTACATAACTGTAAAACTCCTTAGCGTTTCCTTTGCATATTAACGTTTACACTATCGTATAACTCTCTTTACTTTCTCCACGCCAATGTACATACTTTACCCTGTCATGTTAGTTTGTGGATTCTCTGAGTTCCTTATGAGCTACTCTCTTACACAACAGACTCTTACTTATTTATTTCATCGTTCCATCATCTTGATATCGTTTGAGAAATACACCGTCTGCTAGACATTGGTACGCATGTTCCCTCTCCTGCTTTGAAAGTTTTTCCGAAGCTTTTTCCGAGACACGTTCGTATTATTTCCAATGACTGTATCATCCCAGGTCTGGCTGTCAAGAGCGCTACGAAGATCATTGAAATTTGCACGTTTGAAATCGGGTATTTTTTCCGTGACTGTCATGTCGACCAACATCACCTGCCGTGTTGAAGGCGACCTGAAAAGTAACTTGTGGATGATCATTTGTACCCATTTTTCTCCAACTCCAACATTATTAACAAGATCCTCATTAGTAGGTAGAACTAGATCTAATATATTCTCTTGGCCAGTAGGTTTCTCGACTAATTAGATTAGGGAACTGTCATGCAAATTTAGGTAGAGTCCACGTGGGCCCGGAGCTACTGGAAGGGGAAGTGTCCTACATTCACATACCAGCATGTTAAGGTCTCCTATTGTGATGGTATCTTGTTAATCTTATTAGTTTCAAATTTCTGCTCATGAAAATGCTATAAATCCTGTATGAATGCGTAGGGGCTACAGTTGCTGTATTTACTCTATGAATGCATAGATGCTGTAAGTACTATATGAATATAAAAGCTACAGGCACTGTATGTGCTGTATGCATTCATATAAGATACAATTACTCTATGCACTGTATAGATATGTAGAAGCTACAGATACTGTATGTACTTTTTTTTTTTTTCTTTTTTGCTTTGTCGCTGTCTCCCGCGTTTGCGAGGTAGCGCAAGGAAACAGACGTAAGAAATGGCCC
Organism: Panulirus ornatus; assembly: GCF_036320965.1. Lineage (NCBI taxonomy): Eukaryota > Metazoa > Arthropoda > Malacostraca > Decapoda > Palinuridae > Panulirus > Panulirus ornatus. The sequence continues at coordinate 54,266,530 of NC_092224.1, read as the reverse complement.
AACCCACCCCCATACACATGTATATACATACGTCCACACACGCAAATATACATACCTACACAGCTTTCCATGGTTTACCCCAGACGCTTCACATGCCTTGATTCAATCCACTGACAGCACGTCAACCCCGGTATACCACATCGCTCCAATTCACTCTATTCCTTGCCCTCCTTTCACCCTCCTGCATGTTCAGGCCCCGATCACACAAAATCTTTTTCACTCCATCTTTCCACCTCCAATTTGGTCTCCCTCTTCTCCTCGTTCCCTCCACCTCCGACACGTATATCCTCTTGGTCAATCTTTCCTCAATCATTCTCTCCATGTGACCAAACCATTTCAAAACACCCTCTTCTGCTCTCTCAACCACGCTCTTTTTATTTCCACACATCTCTCTTACCCTTACGTTACTTACTCGATCAAACCACCTCACACCACACTGTATGTACTGTGTGAATGTATTAAAGCCACACGTATTGTATGTACTGTATGAATGGATAGAAGCTACAGGTACTGTATGTACTGTATGAATGGATAGAACCCTTAGTTCCTGTATGTACTGTGTGAATGGATAGAAGCTACTGTTACTGTATGTACTGTATGAATGTATAGAAGCCACAGGTACTGTATGTACTGTGAATGTATAGAAGCTACAGGTACTGTATGTACTGTGAATGTATAGAAGCTACAGGTACACTATGTACTGTATGAATGTATAGAAGCTACAGGTACTATATATACTGTATGAATGTATAGAAGCTACAGGTACTGTATGTACCGTATGACTGGATAGAACCCTTAGTTGCTGTATGTACTGTATGAATGGATAGAAGCTACAGGTACTATATATACTGTATGAATGTATAGAAGCTACAGGTACTGTATGTACCGTATGACTAGATAGAACCCTTAGTTACTGTATGTACTGTATGAATGGATAGAAGCTGGTGTTACTGTATATACTGTATGAATGTATAGAAGCTACAGGGACTGTATGTACTATATGAATGTATAGAAAATACAGGTACTGGCCATGATGTTGGCGGTGGCGACAGTGACGGAGATGAATGATGGCAGGTTTGGTCATGCTGGTGATAGTGGATGGTGATGGAGATGACGGTGGTTGTGATGTTGGTGATGACGGTGGCGATGATGGTGCTAGTAATGGTGGTGTTGGTGATGGTGGTGTTGGAGATGGCAACGTAAGTCCCCATTACAACCAACGTGTCGTTGTGGAAGGCCGCGGTGGACCGTGAGCGGAGGCCAGACTCTACCTCAGCCATTCAGTAACGAATTTAATCAAGTCTTATTTTCGTTATTGTTCAGATCATGTGAGGAAAAGATATTTTCTCTTAGTGTCCCTCCTCCCTCCTACCTCAGGTTAAAAGGTGGGCTGCGTGGTTTGTATCGAGCCAAGTGTACGTAGATCACAACTTTCTGTCCCGTAATTGAGCTGGATTCTTGGAAAGGATTAATGGGGAGATATCTGTGTGGCACAGCAGACGACTGTCGTGTGGCACAGCAGACGACTGTCGTGTGGCACAGCAGACGACTCTATGAGGCACAGCAGACGACTGTCGTGTGGCACAGCAGACGACTGTCGTGAGGCACAGCAGATGACTCTATGAGGAACAGCAGACGACTCTCGTGAGGCACAGCAGACGACTCTAGTGAGGCACAGCAGACGACTCTCGTGAGGCACAGCAGACGACTCTAGTGAGGCACAGCAGACGACTCTCGTGAGGCACAGCAGACGACTCTAGTGAGGCACAGCAGACGACTCTCGTGAGTCACTGCAGACGACTCTATGAGGCACAGCAGACGACTCTCGTGAGGCACAGCAGACGACTCTAGTGAGATACAGCAGACAACTCTTGTGAGGCACAGCAGACGACTCTAGTGAGGTACAGCAGACAACTCTCGTGAGGCACAGCAGACGACTCTCGTGAGGCACAGCAGACGACTCTATGAGGCACAGCAGACAACTCTCGTGAGGCACAGCAGACGACTCTAGTGAGGTACAGCAGACAACTCTCGTGAGGCACAGCAGACGACTCTCATGAGGTACAGCAGACAACTCTTGTGAGGCACAGCAGACGACTCTAGTGAGGTACAGCAGACAACTCTCGTGAGGCACAGCAGACAACTCTCGTGAGGCACAGCAGACGACTCTAGTGAGGTACAGCAGACAACTCTCGTGAGGTACAGCAGACGACTCTAGTGAGGTACAGCAGACAACTCTCGTGAGGTACAGCAGACGACTCTAGTGAGGTACAGCAGACGACTCTCGTGACACACAGCTAACGACACTCCTGAGGCACAGCAGCGAACAACTCTCCTGAGACACAGCAGACTCTCGTGAGACACAGCAGACTCTTGGGAGGCACAGACTCTCGTGAGACACAGCAGACTCTCGTGAGACACAGCAGACTCTCGTGAGACACAGCAGACTCTCGTGAGACACAGCAGACTCTCGTGAGACACAGCAGACTCTTGGGAGGCACAGTAGACTCGCCGGAAACTTTTGCTGTTTCTATTCCTGCATATATTAGCCTGTGCCGTGAATGCGTGGCCAGGGGCGGTGATGAAGGCAGTGGTGGTGAGGATTAAGGCAGTGGTGGTGAGGATGAAGGCAGTGGTGGTGGTGATGAAGGCAGTGTTGGTGGTGATGAAGGCAATGGTGGTGGTGATGAAGGCAGTGGTGGTGATGAAGGCAGTGGTGGTGAGGATGAAGGTAGTGGTGGTGATGAAGGCAGTGGTGGTGGTGATGAAGGCAGTAGTGGTGGTGATGAAGGCAGTGGTGGTGGTGATGAAGGCAGTGGTGGTGGTGATGAAGGCAGTGGTGGTGGTGATGAAGGCAGTAGTGGTGGTGATGAAGGCAGTGGTGGTGGTGATGAAGGCAGTGGTGGTGGTGATGAAGGCAGTAGTGGTGGTGATGAAGGCAGTGGTGGTGGTGATGAAGGCAGTGATGGCGATGAAGGCAGTGGTGGTGATGAAGGCAGTGGTGGTGGTGATGAAAGCAGTGATGGTGGTGATGAAGGCAGTGGTGGTGATGAAGGCAGTGGTGGTGGTGATGAAGGCAGTGGTGGTGGTGATGAAGGCAGTGGCGGTGGTGATGAAGGCAGTGGTGGTGATGAAGGCAGTGGTGGTGTGATGAAAGCAGTGGTGGTGGTGATGAAGGCAGTGATGGCGATGAAGGCAGTGGTGGTGGTGATGAAGGCAGTGGTGGTGGTGATGAAGGCAGTGGTGGTGGTGATGAAAGCAGTAGTGGTGGTGATGAAGGCAGTGGTGGTGGTGATGAAGGCAGTGATGGCGATGAAGGCAGTGGTGGTGGTGATGAAGGCAGTGGTGGTGTGATGAAGGCAGTGGTGGTGGTGATGAAAGCAGTGATGGCGATGAAGGCAGTGGTGGTGGTGATGAAAGCAGTAGTGGTGGTGATGAAGGCAGTGGTGGTGGTGATGAAGGCAGTGATGGCGATGAAGGCAGTGGTGGTGGTGATGAAAGCAGTGGTGGTGGTGATGAAGGCAGTGGTGGTGGTGATGAAGGCAGTGATGGCGATGAAGGCAGTGGTGGTGGTGATGAAGGCAGTGGTGGTGTGATGAAGGCAGTGATGGCGATGAAGGCAGTGATGTTGGTGGTGATGAGGGTATTGCCGGTGGTGATGAAGGCAGTGGTGGTGGTCATGAAGGCAGTAGTGGTGGTGATTAAGGCCGTAGTGGTAGTGAAGAAGACAGTGGTTTTGGTGATGAAGGCAGTGGTGGTGGTGATGAAGACAGTGGTATTGGAAATGAAGACAGTGGTGGTGATGAGGAAGACAATGGTGGTGGAGAAGAAGACAGTGTTGTTGGTGATGAAGGTAGTGATGGTGACGAAGGCATTGGCAGTGGTGATGAAGTTAGTGGTGGTGATGAAGGCAGTGATAGCAAGAAGGGCAGTTGGTGCTGGTGAAGGTAGTAGTGGAGATGATGAAGGCAGTATCCTAGATGAAAACAGTAATGGCTATGAAGGCAGTCTTGATGACATCTGTCAAGGAAGTGGCAATAATGAATGCAGAGTGTTGGTGAGACCATACGTTGGTTCCAGGTGTTGTCCTCTCTACCCCCGTGGGCTGGTCTGTGACCAGGCTCGCCTGCTGAAGTCCTCGTGTATCGCCAGGCTGTTGGGTGCTGCAGCTGAGGCTAGGCTGGCCCGAGGCCCTGCAGAGAATTATCGTCCTCTTCCCCTCTTTTGAAATAGTACAGAGGCGGTGGGCATGACGTTGTGTGTGATCTTCTGTGGCAATACATACGAGCCTTTAATGCTTACGTTATGCTACCTCACTGTATCGGACACCACTCTCTGCTTCCCACTGCTTCACGTCACTCCTCCTGCTGAGGGACTGCTGCTTAAGCAGGTGAAGCTCAGAGCCCTACAGTGTCTTGAGGGGTAACTCCCGCTGTACATCTCACGTCGACCTTATTGTGAATTAAGTTCAAGATTGCGAGTTTTTCCCCCGTTTGGATTGACTTTAACTGAGACGAAATGGGAAATTGAATGAAGGCAATTTCATTAACGCTTATATATATATATATATATATATATATATATATATATATATATATATATATATATATATATATATATATATATATATATATATATATATATGTTTTTTTTTTCTTTTTTTTTCTTTTCCATACTATTCGCCGTTTCCCACTTTAGTGAGGTAGCGTTAAGAACAGAGGACTGAGCCTTTGAGAGAAATCCTCACTTGGCACCCTTCTCTGTTCCTTCTTTTGGAAAATTAGAAATGAGAGGGGAGGATTTCCAGCCCCACGCTCCCTCCCCTTTTAGTCGCCTTCTACGACACGCAGGGAATACGTGGGAAGTATTCTTTCTCCCCTATCCCCAGGGATGATGTATATATATATATATATATATATATATATATATCTATATCTATATATATATATATATATATATATATATATATATATTTTTTTTTTTTTTTTTTTCTTTTTTTTTTTCTTTTAAACTATTCGCCATTTCCCGCGTCAGCGAGGTAGCGTTAAGAACAGAGGACTGGGCCTTTTTTGGAATATCCTCACCTGGCCCCCTCTGTTCCTTCTTTTGGAAAATTAAAAAAAAAAACGAGAGGGGAGGATTTCCAGCCCCCCGCTCCCTCTCCTTTTAGTCGCCTTCTACGACACGCAGGGAATACGTGGGAAGTATTCTTTCTCCCCTATCCCTATATATATATATATAGGAGATGGAGTGAGTATTTTGAAGGTTTGTTGAATGTGTTAGATGATAGAGTGGCAGATGTAGGGTGTTTTGGTCGAGGTGGTGTGCAAAGTGAGAGGGTTAGGGAGAATGATTTGGTAAACAGAGAAGAGGTAGTAAAAGCTTTGCGGAAAATAAAAGCCGGCAAGGCAGCGGGTTTGGATGGTATTGCAGCGGACTTTATTAAAAAAGGGGGTGACTGTGTTGTTGACTGGTTGGTAAGGATATTTAATGTATGTAGGACTCATGGTGAGGTGCCTGAGGATTGGCGGAATGCATGCATAGTGCCATTGTACAAAGGCAAAGGGGATAAAGGTGAGTGCTCAAATTACAGAGGTATAAGTTTGTTGAGTATTCCTGGGAAATTATATGGGAGGGCATTGATTGAGCGGGTGAAAGCATGTACAGAGCATCAGACTGGGGAAGAGCAGTGTGGTTTTAGAAGTGGTAGAGGATGTGTTGATCAGGTGTTTGCTTTAAAGAATGTATGTGAGAAATACTTAGAAAAGCAAATGGATTTGTATGTAGCATTTATGGATCTGGAGAAGGCATATGATAGAATTGATAGAGATGCTCTGTGGAAGGTATTAAGAATATATGGTGTGGGAGGCAAGTTGCTAGAAGCAGTGAAAAGTTTTTATCGTGGATGTAAGGCATGTGTACGAGTAGGAAGAGAGGAAAGCGACTGTTTCTCGGTGAATGTCGGTTTGCGGCAGGTGTACGTGATGTCTCCATGGTTGTTTAATTTGTTTATGGATGGGGTTGTTAGGGAGGTGAATGCAAGGGTTTTAGAGAGAGGGGCAAGTATGCAGTCTGTTGTGGATGAGAGGGCTTGGGAAGTGAGTCAGTTTTTGTGCGCTGATGATACAACGTTGGTGGCTGATTCGGGTGAGAAACTGCAGAAGCTGGTGACTGAGTTTGGTGAAGTATGTGAAAGAAGAAAGCTGAGAATAAATGTGAATAAGAGCAAGGTTATTAAATTAAGTACAGTAGGGTCGAGGGACAAGTTAATTGGGAGGTAAGTTCGAATGGAGAAAAACTGGAGGAAGTGAAGTGTTTTAGATATCTGGGAGTGGATTTGGCAGCGGATGAAACCATGGAAGCGGAAGTGAGTCATAGGGTGGGGGAGGGGGCGAAATTTCTGGGAGCGTTGAAAAATGTGTGGCAGTCGAGAATGTTATCTTGGAAAGCAAAAATGGGTATGTTTGAAGGAGTAATGGTTCCAACAATTTTATGTGGTTGCGAGGCGTGGGCTATAGAGTTGTGCGGAGGAGTGTGGATGTGCTGGAAATGAGATGTTTGAGGACAGTATGTGGTGTAAGGTGATTTGATCGAGTAAGTAAAGAAAGGGTAAGAGAGATGTGTGTAATAAAAAGAGTGTGGTTGAGAGAGCAGAGGAGGGTCTTTTGAAATGGTTTGGTCACATGGAGAGAATGAGTGAGGAAAGATTGGCCAAGAGGATATTCTCCCCTTCCACATATTCTTCAGCGCTTCCAGAACCTTCGCCCCCTCCCCCACCGTGTGACTCCCTTCCGCTTCCATGGATCCATGCGCTGCCAAATCCACTCCAAGATATCTAAAATACTTCACTTCCTCCAGTTTTTCTCCATTCAAACCTACCTCCCAATTGACTTGTCCCTCAACCCTACTGTACCTAATAACCTTGCTCTTATTCACATTTACTCTCAGCTTTCTTCTTAAACACACTTTACCAAACTCAGTCACCAGCTTCTGCAGTTTCTCACACGAATCAGCCACCATCGCTGTATCCTCAGCAAACAACAACTGACTCATTTCGCAAACCCTCTCATCCACGACAGACTGCATACTTGTCCCTCTCTCCAAAACTTTTGCATTCACCTCCCTAACAACCCCATCCATAAACAAATTAAACAACCGGAGACATCACGCACTCCTGCCGCAAAGCGACATTCACTGGGAACCAATCACTTTCCTCTCTTCGTACTCGTACACATGCCTTACATTCTCGATAAAAACTTTTCACTTCTCCTAGCAACTTGCCTCCCACACCATATACTCTTAATGCCTTCCGCAGAGCAACTCTATCATATGCCTTCTCTAAATTCATAAATGCTGCATACATATATATATTCCTATGAGTCTACGGGGAAATGAAACATGATTAGTTCCCAAATGCACTTTCGTGTAATAATAACATCAGGCGAGATATATGTAAGAAATATGTCAGTTTATATATATATATATATATATATATATATATATATATATATATATATATATATATGTATATATATATATATACACGAACAAAGTGCATAGGAACTCGCACCATAGAACATACAAACCTCCAACAGCCAGGATCGAACCCGGGACCCCATAGCCTAGCGGTAGCATTCCCACCTGTTACACAGGGATTCCGGGTTCGATCCTGGTTGTTGGAGATCTGTATGATATATATATATATATATATATATATATATATATATATATATATATATATATATTATATATATATATAAAGTGAAATCGCTTTTCAGTACTTCATATGATTTTATTTAACGTAATTTTTCTATACATGTGGTACGACATGCTTCGTGGAGACGATCCACCTCATCAGGTGCCAGTACTTAACAAAGTTAATTTATTCCCAACACAACGGAGTACCGCCGTATGGCGTCTACCAGCATTGATTGAAGTTAGAATTTCAGTCTCAAAATATTCCATCAAGATTTTACTAAGAATAGGACTACGTGGATTTCCCATGGCAAGACCAAATTTCTGTCTATCGAAATTACCTTCATCATCCTGGGAAACATTATTGGAAACACTAAGTCAGTGAAAGTTTTTATGGGCCGGGGCAAGGCAAGACTGAAGTCAGGTAATTAACTTCTTAATATGTTATGATTTCATGTGAACTTGTACTGAAGCGCGGTTTCATCTTCATAACTTTCATCACGGACTTGTGTGATCATCACCATATATATATATATATATATATATATATATATATATATATATATATATATATATATATATATATATATATTATATATATTATCCCTGGGGATAGGGGAGAAAGAATACTTCCCACGTATTCCTTGCGTGTCGTAGAAGGCGACTAAAAGGGAAGGGAGCGGGGGGCTGGAAATCCTCCCCTCTCGTTTTTTTTTTTCTTTTTTCTAATTTTCCAAAAGAAGGAACAGAGAAGGGGGCCAGGTGAGGGTATTCCCTGAAAGGCCCAGTCCTCTGTTCTTAACGCTACCTCGCTATCATGGGAAATGGCGAATAGTATGAAAAATATATATATATATATATATATATATATATATATATATATATATATATATATATATATATATTATACCCTGGCCTGAGCCAGGTACCCATTTTATCGACCAGCCTCGAGGGAATGATGAATAATTGTGTGTTAACTGCGTACCAGCTGCCGCGACCAGGATTGAACCCGTGCAGACTCGACCCCGGGCGGCCCGTGAATGCGTCAGTCATCATCGGTAACCATTACACGACGAAAGCCCATAAGTTCCAGTGTCCGGCCAGGTAATATGAAGGGTCTACGAATGGGGGCGGGAGATGGCAGAGCTTATCATCTTGGCTTGGTCGTGTCTGTGGACGTATGTATGGTGCTGTAAACACACTGGTGTTGCGGCTGGGGGAAACCATCATTCGACTGTCTCTTCTTGTTTTGAAAGGTCTCATGGTCCAGCCTCTTCCCTTCTACGGTGATTTATCTGATGATATCACACATCATGACGCCTGCTGACACCTCTCTACGTTTGGATCAGGCCGACCTTGAATTCGGCGTGTAACTTGAATTCTTCGTTCCTTCATTATTGAGTAAATTGAACGCTTATCCCCACTGAACATCACAGTGTTTTCGTTGTTCCACTGGAAGACTCGACCGATGTTCTGCTTTCAGGTAGTCTGTACCTTCAGTGGGCGAGATTGCCACGTTGACTGTGATGTCGCTGACGTCGCTGGGTGTGTGCTGCTCTCAGTGTCCGGTACAAGTATCAGGACAGCGGAGGATCAGCCATACTACCCTGGGGAACAGAGCTTTTAGTGATGGATGCAGTAGACTTCCCTGGGTAAACCATTACGTTCTGGGACTTGGCTTGTTGGGAAATTAAAGATCCATGATCTTAATTAGCCAAGTTCATCCATTTATGTGAATGATATTATGTCACTTGCCTGCACCTGGTCTGTACACAGATCAGTATGGTGCAGGGATCCGCCGTGGCTTGTATGAGGGTCGAGCAGTGGGGAAGGCAGGATCGACCAGATGTAGACTGAGTTCTCTTGGTTGTTTAATCCTATATATTCGCTTATCTTCCTTCTCGATACTCTTTCAGACACTTCGATGACAACTGATGTTGGACCCTCTGGCCCGTAATTATACTTTGGATCTGCTGCGCTGTCCCTTTGTGATAAGTTATGTGTACAGGTTCTGACGACTCTGGAATGTTGTCTGAACTCCTGAGGATGTCGAACCTCTTTGTCACTTGTCTTATGGCGTGTCTGATTGAGGAGAGAGTTCGAAGAGTCTCATCCTGGAGCAGGAGACGTAGACATGCTGTTGGTGGCTTTGTCGAAGTCGGAGGAGTGTCTATGTCTTGTGTGTTGATTGCAAACTGAAGCTGTTTAAGCAGAACTTCGTTTTCTGTTGGGGTTTAAGTGGGAAGGGTGTTTCCCAGTGCAGTAAATATTGTTTTGTGTTGTTTCCTGTTACTCATATATTTGTACTAACATCTATGTAGGGACTAGCACCTGTGCAGACAGTCTGTGCCTTAGATTTGTCTATGGTATGTAGAAACGCTTCATACAATACAGTCTGTTAAGGTGTCTGTGCTGTTGACGACTCCATTATACGACAGACTGTGTCTGTTGTCACAATAAGTGCACTGTGAGTGAGTGTCTGTGCCACACTACTCTGTTTGCTGTGGAATATAGTTTCTCTGCTCCGGGAGACAGTCTGTACCGTGACAGCGTTTATGATGGAAAGACTCCGTCATGGTCTTCGATAGTGGGACTGCACCGTAACAGACTGTCTGTGCTATTATAGCTTCTGTGTTTGAAGTACGTCTGTTGTCCGGTTGTGTCTGTGCTACGTCAGTGTACGAACCTCAGAGACCACGTCTGTTCGTCCTCAAACACAGACACGTCTCACTATTTGGAAGACGTCACCCATCGTGCTAATATCCCATTCATCTGTGTAGGCGTCTTTAACCATTCGAGTAGAGCGTTATGACCATTGACGTACGACGGAATGACCCGTGGGGACGATGATTCGCCCTTTGACCTCATCCTTAACATTCAGGTCAGAGGTCGTATCGTCGTGCTCGAGGGTCGCACCGTCGTACCCAAGGTATGTTACCGTCGTGCTCAGAGTGTTGAGTAGTCACACCCAGCGTTACAATGATGGCTGATGTAACACACCCAGGGAAGGCAAAAGACTTTGAGGATAAATCTTAGGGTAACTCCAGTGGTAGCCAGGTCCATACTAGGACTGTATACGACACGAGCGTCGTGCATGAGTCTAGGAGGCGCCTCCAACACACGGTGCCCACTGCAGATGGTACACTGTCCTCAAGAAACTGTCTTCATTGGTAATAGCTAATGCGTGTGCGAGGACGCGTGATGGTAGTTCAAAGCTCGCATGGAAATTGATTGACTTTATGAAAACCAGCCACCAGTATAACACTGTAAATCGTTTTCTGCAAGAGGACGGAGGTGACGAATGACACCCACCGTTGATAACCGGCACATTTAATGATCAGTATGTAAACACTGTGGGCGCCCCGGATGAGCGATTACCACAGAGGCGTCAAACTTTGAGGAGTTTACGCCACCAGACCCCCCCCTCGTTTTCTGTTTTCTTTTTTCCGTGTCCCAGCTAGGGAGAGTCATGACAAAGGACATGGTGGAATGGCTGAAGGAAGGAGACACTCCTGGTGTGACGGGGTCTCGCCACGTTTGCTCATCTCAACTTTCTTTAACAGTAGTTCCTCTGTTGAAAGTCCTTTCATTGTGGCTGACTACTGACCCACATCCGTACCTCCAATTCTAAGCAAAATATTTGAGGGAATAATATTTTGCCAGCCCACAAGGTACCTTGAAGCCGATCACATCCTTGTTGAATACCAATATTGGTTCTGCAAACAAAGTTATAAACAAAATCCACCAAGACTTCACTGCATAGCCTCGCTGACTACATCTGTAAACAACGGACGAGCGAGTAATTGTTCTTGCTACATCTCATCATCTCTGGAAATGATGATATATCACTGGAAATGATGATGTATCACTGGAAATGATGATATATCACTGATAACAACTTTCTCCAGTATTATGAAGAATACTTTGGTGTTTGCAGGACACCACTCACTTGGTTTGACAGTTTCCATGCAGACAGAAAACTGTCCGTCCTTTTTTCAGTAATGCTTCTCCACATGGGATGCCTCCGAGATCTCTTCTGTTCTTAGTGTAGGGAACCGACATTATGTTTTCCTGTTCACGAACCAAGCTTAGTCTGTGTGCTGACGATTCGAGGTTCTAGGACAGTTCTTGTCCATCTTAACATCACCGTCAGTACATAGATGGACCGTCTAATTCTCGTCTGTTCGAACGGGTTGTCTTTCAAATGTCCATCGACCTCTCACACTATACTCCTTAGAAAGCTTAATCCTGAGCGTAACACGAAATTCGTGCATCACCCCAGCGAGTCCCTGAAGGCCTGGGAGGACGTGGCACGAGTCTTGGTGGCATTCCCAACCTGCTGCTGACAGACCTCGTTCCTCACTGGTGTACTACACAGCGTCACCATCTGGCGCGATGCTCACCACAGTGTTCATATGACGCTCAAACGGGTGCTTGGTTCCAGGTGTCCCACTTCTCGTTGTCAGTCAGTTTGTAGTAAACAGGTCGCCCTGCTAACGATGAATAGAATCTACAGATATTGTATTCTGATACTTACAAAGAACTCAAAGGCTTGCCAGGATACCTTAACCTAGAGATCAGAACATTAGTTCA